>NW_026112320.1:0-155922 GCF_024679095.1 Eriocheir sinensis | reverse complement strand
CCTAGTAAATTCCTCATGACTATGCTGAGCTCTACCATCGTACTTTGATGCACTTGGTTTTCACAAAGACCATTTAATCGGAAAGGATATTTTCGGCAAGGGGGCAATGATTTGCACATTTGATTTGCGTGCTGAAAACTTGAATGATAATTTGCCCGTTGAAATGAATGGGGGGCTTAGACTTAGCTTGAATCTAAGCAAGGGAGAAAACGAGAACCGTCTGTTGATACTGTTTGGCGAAACAGTGGGTATAATAACAGTTAATTCTGAAAGACGGCTGCAGTGTGATGTGCGCGCTTGAAGCGGCTGTGCGATGAACAACATGGAGATTGAAAGAGGATTGAGGGGGCACATAGGAAAGCAAGCCTTGTTTTTAGGCGTGTTATTGGCAGACGAGGTAAACTCTATACC
Source organism: Eriocheir sinensis (assembly GCF_024679095.1). Lineage (NCBI taxonomy): Eukaryota > Metazoa > Arthropoda > Malacostraca > Decapoda > Varunidae > Eriocheir > Eriocheir sinensis. The sequence goes on along the minus strand of NW_026112320.1, from coordinate 155,511 downwards.
TCGATATAGAAAACCTATAGTGTGCATCGTCAATACGCTACCAAGTTATTCTAAAAGAGAAATGGGACACTGATTTGTCTGTACTATGAACCGGGCATGGCAGTGTTCCTAGATAGTTATGCTCGATCCAAAATTATACTCTGATCATTACAAATATATTGATTACCCCGGGCTCAGTATGTATAAAAATGAATTTGGACTTCAAAGCACGCGAAGCGATGTGCGGGGCTTATGCCATGTACTTTGCCTACAATGTTTCGCACTTGGGTGTAAGAGAAACTCTTGAAAAAATATGTATGGAGTTTTCCAAGACCGAATATTCGAGGAATGATGAACACGTGATGCGATTCGCTTACAGCAAGTTTATAATGCCCGTATGTCATCAAACATTTAACACGTGTTCATAAAAAGTAAGTATTGACTTATTGATTTTTTCATATTGAATTGTATTACATTCCATGAAACTATTCTAAGCATAAATAATTTTCTAGTTCCTTTATCGGGGGGTGGGGTGGTTGTATACCATGCTTAAATCAGAGGTCTGGCTCCACTCACAGGTCCTCACTCGTCACCGCCACTACCCCTGTGCAGCCCCTGCCCTGCCCTGCTCCTGCCCTGCCCTGTCCTGGGCCCCTGAGCAATCCTGTCGCATCCTGTCGCCGCACCTCTCGCTACCGCCGCCGCCGCCGCCCGCCTGATTTGGCGGGCAGTCTTTTATGCATGAGCCGGATCGAAACATAAAAGCGTTTTATTCATGTTTCCACAAATCGAATAAATTTTAAGACAATTATTGTGTTTTTTTCATCCGTTTCTTTTTTTTGTTTTGCTAATGGTAATATAAAAAAATCAAAAAAACTCAATGTTTATGTGTTTTTGGTCAAATTATGATTCCAGATTCATCATGTGCAATTTTATAATATCATAGGCTCCAACATTAGTCCTATATACAGAATATATTTACATATATTTTATATTTAACATAAAAATAGCAGGCAAATTCTTACACTATAAACAGTATATACAACATTCACACCAGTCCCTATCTTATAAACAGCTACAATTTATTCTGAAAAGTCTGTATCTACTAGCATATATTCAAGGGGGGATGATGAGAGCATTTGATTTATTTCTTCCTGTTCCGCGGCTTGCATTAACATGTCATCATCCGCCTCTACCTGTTTTATCAAGGGAAAATATTGCTCGACCAGCACATCCCGTTCTCCCCACAATTCATAGGTTTCTTCTTCTAGTTCTCCCATTTCACCGATCTCTTGCCCACCCATTACCTCGGCTAGTCTCGCTTCTGTTATGCCTCTTTCATCGCCTTCCTCCAAATTTTCTTCGTTTGACAGTGTCATGATCTGGGCTACCTCCTCCTGCTCTTCCTCCTCTATCCCTATAGAATTATCGGGATGACCGTAAGATCGCGACTCCAAGGTGCTAATGTAGTATCTTTTGTCCTCAACTACAGATATCCCTCTCTTGGGATATTTTACTGTACTCATTCGTCCATTGCGCACTGTGAATCCCTGATAGTCAAAGGTAAATGTTTGCTTCTGGAATAGGGCGTCTTTGTATCGCTGATGAGCAATTTTCTTCTTTATGAACTTTGGAACGCCCTTAGCTGAACTCAACCGGTCACCGTCTGCCAAGAGGATGGAGTAGCACTTTGGTTTTACACCTACAAATTCTGAGATGGTTCTTTCCCCCACTTCAGACTTGAGAAATCCAAGCTTTCCTTTGTTGTCTGTGCTGTACAAGGAATGTGAGGGGCTAAAGTTACTTGTGTCTATATAGCTTTTGAAGGGTTCCTGCGAGTACTCTGTTAATAGATCAGGAGTTTCAATTTCTGTTATTAAGGAATCAGTGTCGCAATACACTAGTTTCGCCTGATCTCCGTAATGAGCCTTCAACACATTGTAATAGAAATCATATAGTCGCAGCTTGACAGCTCTAGGATGTAGTAGCCAATGTAGTTTGGATGATTCACCCGTGAATATTTCCTATGGCGAGTTACAACTACATGACCATCATTGAGAGGTACAACGCGTTTAAAGTAAGGACTTCGGGCCAGCTTCAAAAACTTTTCGCGGTTGGTGACAATATCTATGTCTTCACTATATTTGGCCACGTTCATCAGGAATCGACCAAAAATGCTGTTTGAAATACACTTGATTGCATTTTTCTTGATAGGGCAAGTAGCACTTTTGCGGGCTTCTATGTTATCCTGAATGAAGTCCGCAAGAAAGTGCTTTTGCTTAAACGTATAAATAGCATGCACTTTTTTAACAACCAGGCCTAGTCGAATAAGTAGTTTAAGGAGGGGCAGAGCAAATAGCATTTTCTCCTGAGCAGCATGTGTTCCAATCAGTTTTATGTTCTTACACGGTGCTGGACGGTTTTCTTCTTCATACCATTCGCGTGTGACTGACGATATATCTCTGTTGGTGATATTGTGTCTTCTGATGATCAGTGGACGTCATCCGTTTTCTCAACGCCTTCACGTGAGACAGTCTCAGTATCGCACAGAATGAGATATCCAACCGCGCCATCGGTTGCTTGATTGACCAAGCCCCCGCTCAAAAACGACTGCATTTCTGTCTCATCTAGTTTTCTCATATCCCCACATGGCAACTTCTCTTGCATTACAGTGGGATAAAGACTGTTGAAGTCAAGATATGAAAGGAAAGTGCTTCTATCATGTTTTGGATTAAACTGAGGGTTCGTGTAGATGTTATTGGCGCGTACAAAACGACGCACAACACTTGTGTAGCCCCCACGCACATTTGTTTGAATGCAATGATATATGTCTGGGCTACTAAGCACCTCTAATTCCTGCTGTGTTTTTAGCAGAAAGGAGTCATAGGCAAATCCTGGCAGGCTAACATAATTTACAATATCCAACCTCCACTGGGTTTTCAAAATACCTCTCCACTCTAGGAAGACATCACATAGAAGACCAACATCCACTTTTACATAAAGCAACAAATAGTCCTTCAGGCTCTGACACCCAGCTACTTTCCAAACATTCTGAGCATGTTTATAATCACTTTCGGAAAGTTCTGCTTCTTGAAGCGAATTGAAAAAATCTTCGCGGGATGGAAGACGTGTCTCAGAAAGTCGTTCCATCGAATCCATATAGTCCTTCCCTTGATCAATAATGGCAACGCAGGTGCTGGCACATCTTTCAACATCTGTTGTGTGCATATGGGTTCGTTCCCATTACTGATGAATTGGTTCGCTAAAGCCGCGAGCGAACCAGACATAAAGGCATACGAGTCAATAAATCTCAAGTCATTTATGATGACTTCATGGTATTTGTGAACTGAACGTTTTGGTCTTAGTTTGATTTTCAAGTCAGGTATCGTTAATTCACGCAGGATTAACGACATGTCGTAATTAGCATTATGTGCAATGAGAGTGAGCTGCAATTTGTGATTTTTCATTTGGAGGTTGCATCTATTACAATAAGCTCCAATGTAATTGTTTCCTGATTTTTCATGGTCATGATGTTTTACTCCTTTACCTTTTAAAAAACCCTGTTTGCAGAGAAGACAGTGAGTTTGCTCATTGTGACGTGTCGTATCTTCATCGGTCATGTTGATTTTATTGTAGCCTTTAGAAAATTTCAACTTTTTCCAGGCACACTGCATTGTATGAATAAAATGGTTTGCAGCATTACTTCCACAATAGGATCCGCTTTGTACTGTTTCTCCGTTTCTATTCACTATAATGTAAGCATACGCTATGGCAAAGTGATGTCTCTTTACACATCCAGACACATTCGAAGAAGGCTGTACGAGAATACTCTCAAAGTCATAGAATGCTAAATAAGATGGCTCATATGCCTTAGCATGATTAATAAATTTCACAGTAGAGCCCGCTGGTGGGAATCTTAGTCTTGTGATCATCGTTGGGCAAATTAGCACATGTTCAGCAAGCGTTGTCTTGTTCTCACAGGCGCACAGGCAGATATCGCAAAACATTTTTTTCCCGCGACGTTGGCAGGTAAACAGGTTCATGTATGCGTCAAAGTCTTGGATAAGAGCTAGGTGTCTGTTCCCCAACAACAGACAATGAACAACTTCTTGATCTTTGATTCCCTTTCTGACTAGAGTTAGTTCGCCTTTTTTGTCTTCAACGTTGTCTAGACAGTAAACGCGAATACTTATGTTGTTTAATCTTTCAAGCCGACCGAGGTCTTCCCAGGATACCGGGGTTGGAATGTTACTTGTATTAATAGAGGCCAAGCAAGCATTCTCCCATTGTCTGCCTGATGGAACTACATTTCTTGACTTTAGATAACGATAAGCTGTTAGCACTTGGAAATCACTGTCCGTGGGTCCTGAAGGGTTGAGAACTTGTGTTTTCCCTGGAACACCCTTAGGATAGGGTACATACTCTCCAATACTATTGTGCAGCATTATAAGAGAGAAGGAAAATTTTACGCTAACTATTTCATCTAACGTAAATCCACTGCCCTTTTCGTCTGACATGTCATGTTCAAACCGATTAACAAAATATTCGGATAGTTCACGTACATATGAATCTATATCATCATAGCTAATTACCTGCATATGACTTCTCATACATATCTCTAGATTGAACTCCACCGTCGGGTTCTTCTCTGACTAAACTCAGATGCATGTCAACTTACACTTTAAAAGAAGTAGTTCTAACATGCTGGCAGCCTTGTAATACAGACTCTACTGCCTCGCGAAGACGGCCAGTGTTGTTGTTGAAATATGATGCAATGTCGCCGTTGTCTGCTGGTGGGACGGGCACGTCGATCGTTGTTAAGGCCCCGTTGAAATGTTGGCTTATTTCACCTGGTGTTGGTGAGGGTGTTGTTGTCGGCCGTCCCGGGTTATAACCGCTGGGTCCTGGCTGTGGAGAACTGTTTGGATGGGAGAATCCCTCACGACGGGCTTGCTTTTTCCTGCAGGTGTCTGAAGAAAGGTAAAATAATATTAGAGAGAAATAGTGAAATTACAATTTTTTTCCTTAGAACAGACGTGTGCGCAATAAAAAACGTAGAAACTTACCGTTTGTTCCTGTATTCGCTTGTTTTCGTTTTCGTCCACTACCGATCGCTGAAGAGGAGGGCCAATGGCTGAGCCTACCAGACCCGCCTTCTTCGGAGATAGTCCTTATGAATACGAAACACAAATGAAATTTTTGAACCCCTCTATCCCGCACATATTTTATCAGACAATTAAAATACAATATGGAAAATGTGTCTCTTGTAAAACACATTTTAACAATATTGCATTTCAGAAGATATTAGGTTTTGACCTACCTTTGGTTTTGACTGGCTTCGTCGCTGAGACCCGCCCGTGGAGAACAACTTCCAATATCGCTGGGGTCTGGTTGAGAGAAACCGACATCTGATCGATCAGAGCTAGTCGACGACGTCTCTTCTGAAAAAAGATAGAAAGACTAAAGTCGATATTGACCATGCTGCCCAGCTCTCTACCTCCCTCCCGTCATCCACATCTGCTACTGTTTTTTATGACAATCATATAAAGTAACGCAAACATTTAAGTACTTACCATTGTTTCTAGTAGATATATCTTTCGATCCAGTCCCAAGGCCCTCTGGAAGGCAGGCCGCCCTATGAGCTGCGAGTGCGGACAACGGGAAGTAATTATTACACCATGAACATTTGATACAGGTGTGTACAGGGTCCTCATGTTTACGGGAAACAAGAACAGGAGACCTCTTGACCCGAGACCGCCTTGAGAGCCTGTGAAGTGCTCGTTGGCTTGACGTCCATAAATACCCTTCGACATTGTGTGTTTGTTTGTACATGTGTGTGTGTGTGTGTGTGTGTGTGTGTGTGTGTGTGTGTGTGTGTGTGTGTGTGTGTTCCTCAGGCCAGTCCTTAATGACCCGAGGTTTATTGTAATGACTTGAATCATTAAGGCTTCCGAAGACCAGAAGGCGTGGCCTCAGATACATGGAGATGTCATCGAAACATTTTTTTCCGTGATTTTATCTCGCATGAACAAATGTGTGTGTGTGTGTGTGTGTGTGTGTGTGTGTGTGTGTGTGTGTGTGTGTGTGTGTGTGTGTGTGTGTGTGTGTGTGTGTGTGTGTGTGTGTGTGTGTGTGTGTGTGTGTGTGTGTGTGTGTGTGTGTGTGTGTGTGTGTGTGTGTATGCATGTGCGTGTGCGCAAGCATGTGTTCTCGGTCAGTCCTAATAACCTGAGGTTTATTGTAATGACTTGAATCATTAAGACTTCAATTGGCGTGGCCTCAGATACATGGAGATGTCATCGATCCATTTTTTCCATGATTTTATCTCGTAAGACCAGATGTGTGTGTGTGTGTGTGTGTGTGTGTGTGTGTGTGTGTGTGTGTGTGTGTGTGTGTGTGTGTGTGTATGCGTGTCAGTGGGAAGGAGGGAAAGATAAGACGCCGGAAACAGGTGCGGGGCACATTCCAGCCTGGTCATTAACCTAATGTCTTTAACCTTTTTCCGTGATTGTAATATTGGGGTCACTCGAGATCTCGATCTTACTTGTGTGAGTGTGTGTGTGTGTGTGTGTGTGTGTGTGTGTGTGTGTGTGTGTGTGTGTGTGTGTGTGTGTGTGCGTGTGTGTGCGTGTGTGTGTGTGTGTGTGTGTGTGTGTGTGTGTGTATGGGAAGAAAGATAAGTCACCGGGAACAGGTGCGCGTGACGTATTCCAGCCTGGTCATTAACCTTTTTCTGTGATTATAATCTTGTGGTCACTCGAGCTCACGATTTTATCTTAACTCTTCAAGTACCCTCCGCTGACCCCCCCTCTCGAGGTCATTAGAGGGTCCAAGATCTTATATTAACCCTTCAAGCACCCATTCTCCTGTCACCCCCCACCCCCCTCCCTGCTGGGCACCCTCATTCTGTCACCCTCTCGCTTCCGTACGCTAGTCCGAGAGAGGGTGAGGGGGGTGAAAAGGTAAAGAGATGGGGGTCCAGAGACCCCCTCTTCCGTAACCCCCCCGCTGACCGCTGACCCCCCCAACCCCCACTTCCAGTCCCCCCACTTCCAGATTACCCCCACTTCCGTAACCCAGCCTTTCAGCAGCACAGGAATAACGCCTTCATGCCTCTCTGCAGCACATGACACCTTCTGATTCCCTAGCACGAAGCCAGTGAGTGCCACCTTCCTACAGGGTCAGATTAGTGCAGTCCAGCCTTTCACTAGCATAGTTATAACACCTACAAGACTTTCTGCAGCACATGACACCTTCTGATTCCCTAGCACTGAGCCAGAGAGTGCCACATTCCTACGCCTTCACCTTCCTACAGGTTCAGAATAGTGCAGTCCAGCCTTTCACTAGCATAGTTATAACACCTCCAAGCCTCTCTGCAGCACATGACATCTTCTGACTCCCTAACACTGAGCCAGAGAGTGCCACCCTCCTACAGTTGCGCATTCCAACAGGGTCAAATTAGTGCAGTCCAGCCTTTCACTAGCATAGCTATAACACCTCCAAGCCTCTCTGCAGCACAGGACACCTTCTGATTCCATAACACTAAGCCAGAGAGTGCCACCCTTCTATAGGGTCAGATAAGTGCATTCCAACCGTTCACTAGCATAGTTATAACACCTCAGAGCCTCTATGCAGCACATGACAACTGCTGATTCCTTTCCACTGAGCCAGAAAGTGCAACCTTCCTATAGGGTCAGATTAGTGCAGTCCAACCTTTCACTAGACTAGTTAAAATACCTCCAAGCCTCTCTGCAGCACATGACACCTTTTGATTCCCTAGCACTGAGCCTTACAGTGCCACCTTCCTATAGGGTCATATTAGTGCAGTTCAGCCTTCCACTAGCATAGTTATAACACCTCCAAGTTACTCTATAGCACATGACATCTTCTGATTCCCCTGCACTGAGCAAGAGACTGAAACCTTCCTATAACTACACCTTTCTACAGGGTCAGAGTAGTGCAGTCCAGGTTTTCACTAGCATAGTTATAACACCTCCAATCCTTTATGCAGCACATGGCACTTTCTGATTCCCTATCACTGAGCTTGAGAGTTACACCTTCATACACCTTCACCTTCCTACGGGGTCAGATTAGTGCAGTCCAGCCTTTCACTAGCATACTTATAACATCTGCAAACCTCTCTGCAGCACATGACACCTTCTGATTCCCTAGTACTGAGTGAGAGAGTGCCACCTTCCTACACCTTCACCTTCCAACAGGGTCAGATTAGTCCAGTCCAGGCTATTAGTACCATTGTTAAAACTCTTCCAAGCCTCTCTGCAGCACATGACACCTTCTGATTCCCTAGCACATAGCTTGAGAGTGCCACCTTCTTATACCTTCCCCTTCCAAAAGGGTCAGATTAGTTTAGTTCAACCTTTCACTAGCATACTTATAATACATCCAAGCCTCTAGGCAGTACATGACACCTTCTGATTCCCTAGCACTGAGACAGAGTATGCCACCTTTCTACAGAGTCAGATTACTGCAGTCCAGCCTTTCACCAGCATAGGTATAACACCTCCAAACCTCTTTGCTGCAAATGACACCTTCTGATTCCCTAGCACTGAGCTTGAGAGTGCCAACTTCCTACACTTTCACCTTCCTACAGGGACAAATTAGTGCAGTCCAGCCTTTCACTAGCATAGTTGTAACAATTCCAAGCTCCTCTGCAGCACAAGACACCTTCTGATTTCCCAGCACAGATGCAGAGTGCCACCTTCTAACACCTTCACCTTCTTTAAGGGTCAGATTAGTTCAGTCTAGCCTTTCACTAACATAGTTATTACACCTCCAGGCCTTTCTGCAGCACATGGCACCTCCTGATTCCCTAGCCTTAACCTTGAGAGTGGTGCCTTCCTGCAGGATCAGATTTGTGTAGTCCAGCATTTTACTAGCATAGTTATAACACCTCTAAGATTCTCTGAAGCACATGAAAACCTTCTGATTCCTTAGAATTGAGCCAGAGAGTGCCACCTTCTTAAACCTTCACCTTCCTACAGGGTCTGATTAGTGCAGTCCAGCTTCTGAGTAGCATTGTTATAACACCTCCAAGCCTTTCTGCAGCACTAGGCAGCTTCAGACTCTCTAGCACTGAGCCAGAGAGTGCCACCTTCCTACATTGTCAAATTACTGCTGTCCAGCCTTTCACTAGCATAGTTATAACACCTCCAAGCATCTCTGCAGAACATGACACCTTCTGATTTTCTAGGACTGAGCCGGTGAGTGCCACCTTCCTACACCTTCACCTCCCTACATAATCAGGTTACTGGAGTCCAGCATTTCACTAGCATAGTTATAACATCCCCAAGCCTCTCTGCAGCACATGACACCTTCTGATTCCCTAACATATAACCAGAGAGTGCCACCTTCCTACACCTACACCTTCCTACAGGGTCAGATTAGTGCAGTCCTGCCTTTCACTAGCATCGTTATAACACCTCCAAGCCTCTCTGCAGCACACGGCACCTTCTGATTCCCTAGCACTGACCTTGAGAGTGCCATCTTCCTACACCTTCTCCTTCCTACAGGGTCAGATTAGTGCGGTCCTGCCTTTCACTAGCATCGTTATAACACCTCCAAGCCCCTCTGCAGCACATGGCACCTTCTGATTCCTTAGCACTGAGCCAGAGAGTGCCACCTTCTTACAGGTTAGATTAGTGTTGTCCAGCCTTTCACTATCATATTTATATAACTTCCAAGCCTCTCTGCAGCACATGACACCTTCTGATTCCCTAGCACTGACCTTGAGAGTGCCATCTTCCTACACCTTCTCCTTCCTAAGGGGTCAGATTAGTGCAGTCCAGCGTTTCACTAGCATAGTTATAAAACTTCCAAGCTACTCTGTAGCACATGACACCTTTTGATTCACTAGCCCTGAGCCAGAGAGTGCCACCTTCTTACAGGTTAGATTAGTGTTGTCCAGCCTTTCACTATCATATTTATATCACTTCCAAGCCTCTCTGCAGCACATGACACCTTCTGATTCCCTAACCCTGTGCCAGAGAGTGCCCTTTCCTAAACCTTCAGCTTCTTACAGGGTCAGATTAGTTCAGTCAAGCCTCTCATTAGCATGTTATAACACCTCCGAGCCTCTCTGCAGCACATGCCACCTTCTGATTCCCTAGCACTGACCTTGAGAGTGCCATCTTCCTACACCTTCTCCTTCCTAAGGGGTCAGATTAGTGCAGTCCAGCGTTTCACTAGCATAGTTATAAAACTTCCAAGCTACTCTGTAGCACATGACACCTTCTGATTCCCTAGCACTGAGATTGACCTTTCTACACCTGCACCTTCCTACAGGGTCAGATTAGTGCAGTCCATCCTTTCACTAATATAGTTATAACACTTCCAAGCCGCTCTGCAGCACATGACACCTTCTGATTCCCTAGCACTGAACCTGAGAGTGCCACCTTCCTACAGGGACAAAATAGTGCAGTCCAGCCTTTCACTAGCCTAGTTTAAACACCTCTCAAGCCTCTCTGTAGCACATGACACCTTCTGATTCCTTAGCACGTACAGAGCCAGATAGTGCCAACTTACTAGACCTTCACCTTCCTACAACCTCAGAAAAGTGCAGTCCAGCCTTTCACTAGCATAGTTATATCACCTCCAAGCCTCCCTGCCGCACATGACACATTATAATTTCCTAGCACAGTGCTTGGCAGTGCCACCTTCCTACATCTTCACTTTCGTACAGGGTCAGATTAGTACAGTCCAGCCTCTCAGCAGCATAATTATAACACCTCCAAGTCTCTGCAGCACATGACACATTCTGATTCCCTAGCACTAAGCCAGAGAGTCCCACCTTCCTACACCTTCACCTTCGTCAGATTAGTGCAGTCCAGCCTTTCACTAGCATAGCTGTAACACCTCCAAGCCTCTCTGCAGCATATACGACCTTTTGATTCCCTTTGAGCCAAAGAGTGCCACCTTCCTAGATAGCCAGATTAGTGCAGTCCAGTCGTTCACTATCATAGTTATAACACCTCTAAGCCTCTCTGCAGCACATGACACCTTCAGATTCCCTATCACTGAGCTTGAGAGTGCCACTTTTCTACAGGGTTAGATTAGTGCAGTCCAGCATTTCACTAGCATAGATATAACACCTCCAAGCCTCTCTGCAGCACATGGCACTGAGCCAGAGACTGCCACTTTCCTACACCTTCACCTTCTTACAGGGTCAGAATAGTGCAGTCTAGCCAATCACTAGCATAGTTATAACACCTCCAAGCCTCATTGCAGCACATGGCACCTTCTTTTTCCTGAGCATTGAGCCAGAGAGTGCCACATTCCTACAGGTCAGATTAGTGCTGTCCAGCCTTTCACTAGCATAGGTATAACACATACAAGCCTCTGCAGCACATGACACCTTCTGATTCCCTATGAATGAGCCAGATAGTGCCACCTTTCTACAGTGTCAGATTACTGCAGTCCAGCTGTTGTATAGTCATTACACCTCAGCGGCACCGAAGCACTGAGCAGCTCTTCGGAACAGCAATCCGAGGATACATGTACTGCCAAGGCCCGAGGATCGGACATTCCCTGTCTGGCCTCTTTATAGAATACATCGCAACCCCCGCTCCTTCGTGTGTGTCATTCACTCCTCAACACGTGGCGACGAGGATGGGATTCTGAAGGAATCAAGTGAAACCCTGAGGACGAGAATGGGATCAATAATAAAAACGGTGTATCAGTACTCAGGGGAGAAGATTTCGAGTCCTAAACAGAAAGGTTCTAAGAGTTCCTGTAGGACATTAATATCACCGAGGAGAATCGAAACGGGCGTTGTTCCTGACTATCTTAGGCCCGAGGGTGTATCAATTACTGAGGAACCTGTGCGCCCTGGGAAACCCTCTGAGAGGACACTGAAGGAATTGATTCGTCTCGCTACTCAGCACTATGCGCCCAAAGTTTCAGTGGTGGTGGAAAGGTTCAAATTCAACTCTGAAAATCAAAGGAAACCCTGATAATCAGCAGTTACGTGGCAGAACTGAAGAGGAAAGCTTCCAACTGCAGCTTTGGGGCAAACTTAACAGAGCAGCTTCGAGAAAGATTCGTCGGTGGAGTGTCGAGCGAACGGATCCGGCGGAGGTTGTTACGAGAGGGCGACGACTTAACTTGGGACAAAGCGTGCAAACTGGCATTATCGATGGAGGCAGCAACCACGGAGGCGAAGGTACTGGGAGGGGAGCACAAAGAAGCCCAGGTGAACAGAGTGGAGCCGCCGCGAACGAAGCCCGGGGACCAGAAAGAACCAACGAGCAGGTGGGACAAGGCCAGGTTGCAAAACAAGTACTTGCCTCGTGAGGGGCACGTAGTAGTGTAACTTGTAATCGGTGTGGCAGTAGTTACCACAAGGCAACGGAGTGCCCATTTAAGGATAGGGAATGCTTCAGGTGCAGTCGTAAAGGCCACACCAGGCGAATGTAATGTGTCCACGGCGAGGCAGAGTAAATAGCGTGGATGATGAGGAGCAAGAGATTAGTGATGAGGAAGAGAGGGTGGAGGTGTTTGGTATTTTACAGCTGCCTGGACAACAGCCTGGATAACACCTCCAAGCCTCTCTGCAGCACATGACACCTGATTCCCTAGCACTGAGCCAGAAAGTGCCACCTTCCTACACCTTTACTTTCCTACAGGGTCAGATAAGTGCAGTCCAGCCTTTCATTAGCATAGTTATGACACCTCCAAGCCTCTATGTAGTACATGACACCTTCACTTTTGATTCACTAGCCCTGAGCCAGAGAGTGCCACCTTCCTACACAATCACCTTCGTACCTGGTCAGATTAGTGCAGTCCAGCTTACACTAGCATAGTTATAACACATCCAAGCCTCTCTCCAGCAAATGACACCTTGTGACTCCCTAGCACTGAGGCAGTGCCAGCTTCCTACAGGATGAGATTAGTGAAGTCAAGCCTTTCACTAGCATAGTTACAAAACCTCCAAGCCTCTCTGCAGCTCATACGACCTTTTGTTCCCTAGCACTGAGCCAAAGAGTGCCACCTTCCTACAACTTCACCTTCCTAGAGGGCGAGATTAGTGCAGTCCAGTCGTTCACTATCATAATTATAACTTCTGATTCCCTAGCACTGAGCGTTAGAGTGACACTTTCCTATAGGGTCAGATTAGTGCGGGTGATCTTGGACATATTCCTCTTACTCATCCCCCCTCCTACTCCTTTATGCCTGTTATTAGGATTTTTAGGAATGATGTTTTCTATGCCCTCTCTGACCTCAACTCTCAGAAGGCTTATGGACCTGATAGAGTGTCTCCTATTGTCCGTAAAAACAGTACCTGGTCAAACTCTCTCGCCTCTGCCTATCAACATCTACCTTTCCTTCCAGCTGGAAGTACGCCTTCGCACAGCCTGTGCCTAGGAAGGGTGACCGTTCCAATCCCTCAAACCACCGCCCTATAGCTTTACTTTCCTGTCTATCTAAAGCTTTTGAATCAATCCTTAACCGGAAGATTCAAAAGCACCTTTCCACTTTTAACCTTCTATCTGACCGCCGGTATGGGTTCCACATGGGGCGTTCTACTGGCGATCTTCTTGCTCTCTTAACTGATTCTTGGTCATCTTTTCTTAGCCGTTTCGGTGAAACTTTCTATGTTGCGCTAGACATATCGAAAACACTCGATAGAGTCTTTCACAAGTCTTTGCTTTCTAAACTGACCTCTTTCGGATTCTATCCTTCTCTCTGTTCCTTTATCTCTAGTCTACTTTCCGGCCGTTCTATCTCTGCGGTGGTAGACGGTCACTGTTCTCAGGAACTTATTAACATTGGTGTTCCACAGGGCTCTGTCCTATCACCCACTCTCCTCCTGTTATTCTTCAATGATCTTTCCATAACAAACTGTCCTATCCACTCATACGCTGATGACTCCACTCTGCATTATTCAATTTCTTTCAATAGAGAACTCTCTTAACAGGAATTACATGACTCCAAGCTGGAGGCTGCAGAACGCTTAACCTCAGACCTTACTAACATTTCCGAGTGGGGTAAAAGGAACCTTGTGCACTTTTTTTTTTTTTACGTCGCGGCCTATTGCGCCGGTAGGCTTCTTCCTGCCGGATCCTGATGGTCGGTCCAAGGCTTCTTCCCAGTGGGTCCTGATGGTCGGCCCAGCCCATTCTGGCACAGGCGAGTGTTTATAGTGGCGCCATCTTGCATTGGCTCATGCTGCCCTCCCGGAGCTCATCTTTAATCCTCGACTCTGGAGTCCGGGTTGATCGGTGGTCTTCTGGACAGCATGGGGGGAGTTTTCAGCAGTCGGCGGCCGCTGACAAATCCTAGCGTGGTGGCATCAGTCGGGGATTGAACTCGTGTCTTCCTAAACGCGGGACCGTCGCGCTATCCGTTCAGCCACCGCCTCTATCAGGCAGCAAACACACAAGTTCTCCCCTTCTCAACTCGACGCAATCTTCCAAACACCCTTACCCCCGATTATTCGACAACACTCAGCTGTCACCATCTTCAACACTAAACATCCTCGGTCTATCCTCAACTCAAAATCTTAACTGAAAATTTTACATCTCGTCTCTCACTAAATCAACTTCTTCAAAGTTGGGCGTTCTGTATCGTCTCCGCCAGTTATTCTCCCCCGCACACATGCTATCCATATACAGTGTCATTGTCCGACCTCGTATGGAGTATGCATCTCATGTGTGTGTTGGCTCTCTCACACAGCTCTCTTGGACAGAGTGGAGTCTAAGGCTCTTCGTCTCATCAGCTCTCCTCCTCATACTGATAGTCTTCGACCTCTTAATTTCCGCCGCAATGTTGCCTCCCTTTCTATCTTCTATCGATATTTTCAGGCTGACTGCTCTTCTGAACTTGCTAACTGCTTGCCTCCCCCCATCCCGCGGCCCCGGTGCACCCGACTTTCTACTCATGGTCATCCCTATACTGACCAAACCCCTTATGCAAGAGTTAACCAGCATAATCACTCTTTCATCTCTCACGCGGGTAAACTCTGGAACAATCCTACTTCTTATGTATGTCCTCCTGCCTACGACTTGAAAACCTCTCCTCCCGAAATTGACCTCTCTTTCGGCCACCTTTGGATTCTTTTTGTGAGCAGCGAGTAGCGGGCTTTTTTTATTATTGCTTACTTTACCCTTGAGCTGTCTCATTTGTTGTAAAAAAAATAGTTATAACACCTCCAAGCCGCTCTGCAGCACATGACACATTCTGATTCCCTACCACAGACCTTCAGAGTGCCACATTCCTACACCTTTACCTTCTTACAGGGTCAGATTAGTGCAGTCCAGCCTTTCACTAGCTTAGTTATAACACCTACAAGACTCTGCAGCACATATCTCCTCCTGACACCCTAGCACTAAGGCAGAGAGTACCACCTTCCTACGCCTTCACCTTTCTACAGGGTCAGATTAGTGCAGTCCAGCCTTTCAGTAGCATTGTTATAACACCTCCACGCCATTCTGCAGCACATGACACCTGATTCCCTAGCACTGAGCTTGAGAGTGCCACCTTCCTACTGGCTCAGATTAGTGCAGTACAGCCTTTCACTAGCATAGTTATAACAACCCCATGCCTCTCTGCATCATATGACACCTGACTCCCTAGCAAAGAGTTCGAGATTGCCACCTTCCTGCAGAGTCACTTTCCTACAGGGTCAGATTAGTGCAGTCCAGCCTTTCACTAGCATAGTTATAACACCTCGAAGCCTCTATGCGGCACATGACAACTGATTCCCTAGCTCCAAGCCAGAGCCACCTTCCTACACCTTAACCCTCCTACTGTGTCAAATTAGTGCAGCCCAGCCTTTCACTAGCATAGTAATAACACCGCCAAGCCTCTCTGCAGCACATGCCACCTTCTGATTCCTTAGCACAGCGCTTGAGAGTGTCACCTTCCAATTGGGTCAGATTAGTGCTGTACAGCTTTTCACTAGCATAGTTATAACACATCCATGCCTCTCTGCAGCACATGACACCTTCTGATTCCCTAGCACAGCTTCACCCTCCTACACTTTCACCTTCCCACACTGTCATATTAGTGCAGTTCAGCCTTTCTTAAGCATAGTTATAACACCTACAAACCTGTATGCAGCACATTACAGCTTCTGATTCCTACGCACTGAGCCAGAAAGTGTCCCCTGCCTACAGGGTCAGATTAGTGGGATAGAGCCTTTCACTAGAATAGTTCAAACACCTCCAAGCCTCTCTGCACCACATACGACCTTCTGATTCCTAGCACTGAGCCAGAGAATGCCATCTTCCTACACCTTCACCTTCCTCCAGGGACAAATTAGATTAGATCAATCCAGCCTTTCATATGCATAGTTATAGCACCTCCAAGCCTCTCTGCAGCACATGCCACCTTCTGATTTCCTAGCACAGAGCTTGAGAGTGCCACCTTCCTATTGGGTCAGATTAGTGCTGTACATCCTTTCACATGCATAGTTATAACACATCCAAGCCTCTGCAGCACATACCACCTTTGATTCCCTAGCACAGAGCTTGAGAGTGCCACCTTCCTATTAAGTCAGATTAGTGCTGTACATCCTTTCACTAGCATAGTTATAACACCTCCAAGCTTCTCTGCAGCACATGCCACCTTCTGATTCCCAAGCAAAGAGCTTGAGAGTGCCACCTTCCTATTGGTTCAGATTAGTGCTGTACATCCTTTCACATGCATAGTTATAACACATCCAAGCCTCTCTGCAGCACATGACACTTTCTGATTCCCTAGCACAGAGCCAGAGAGTGCCACTTTCCAAAAGGGTCAGATTAGTGTAGTCGACCCTTTCATTAGCATAGTTATAACACCTCCAAGCCTCTCAGCAGCACATGACACCTTCTAATTCCCTAGCACTGAGCTTGAGAGTGCCACCTTCCTCAACCTTCTCCTTCCTACAGAGTTAGATTTGTGCAGTCCAGCCTTTCACTAGCATAGGTGTAACACCTCCAATACTCTCTGCAGCACGTGACACCTTCTGATTCCTTAGCACTGAGCCAGAGAGTGCCACCTACCTACAGTGCCATATGAGTGTAGTCCAGCTTTTCATTAGCATAGTTATAACAACTCAAATGCTCTCTGCAGGTCATGACACCGGATTTCCTTGCAATGAGCCAGAGAGTGCCACCTTCCTACTGCTGCACCGTCCAACAGGGCCAGGTTAGTGCAGTCCAGTCTTTCACTAGCATATTTATAACACCCCCAAGCCTCTCTACAGCACATGACTCCTTCTGATTCCCTACCATAAAGCTTGAGAGTGCCACCTTACTACACCTTCACCTTCTTACAGGGTCAGATTAGTGCAGTTTTGCCTTTCACTAGTTTAGTTATAACACCACCAAGCCTCTCTGCAGCAAATGGCACCTTTTGATTCCCAAGCACAGAGCTTGAGAGTGCCACCTTCCTACATCTTCACCTTTCCACATGGACAGATTAGTGCAGTTCAGCCTTTCACTAGTATAGTTAAACCATCTCCACGCCTCTCTGCAGCACATGACACCTTCTGATTCCCTAGCACTGAGCTTGACAGTGCCACCTTCCTACACCTTCACCTTCCTCTAGGGTCAGACTAGTGCAATCCAGCCTTTCACTAGCATGGATATAACACCTCCAAGCCTCTCTGCAGCACAAGACACCTTCTAACTCACTAAAACTGAGACAGAGGGTGCCACCTACCTAGAGAGCCAAATGAGGCTCTCTGCAGCGCATGACACCTCATAATTCCCAAGCACAAAGCTTGAGAGTGCCACCATCCGACAACTCACCTTCCTACTGGGTCAGACTAGTCAGTCTAGCATTTCACTAACATAGTTATAACACCTGAAGCTTCTCTGCAGTACATGACACCTTCTGATTCCCTATCACTGAGCCAGAGAGTGACACCTTCCTACAGGGTCAGAATAATGCAGTCGAGCCTTCACTAGCATATTTGTAACACCTCCAAGCCTCCCTGCAGCACATGACACCTTCTGATTCCCTAGCACTGAGACAGATAATGTCACCTTCCTACAGGGTCAGAATAATGCAGTGCAGCCTTCCACTAGCATAGTTATAACACCTCTAAGCTACTCTGCAGCACATGACACCTTCTGATTCCCAAGCACTGAGACAGAAAATGCCACCTTCCTACACCTTAACCTACCTACAGGGTCAGATTAGTGCAGTCCAGCCTTCCACTAGCATAGTTATAACACCTCTAAGCTACTCTGCAGCACATGACACCTGCTGATTCCCTAGCACTGAGACAGAAAATGCCACCTTCCTACACCTTAACCTACCTACAGGGTCAGATTAGTGTAGTCCAGCCTTTCGCTGACATAATTATAACACCACCATGCCACTCTGCAGCACATGACACCTCCTGATTCCCTAGCACTGATCCTGAGAGTGCCACCTTCCTAAAGCTTCTCCTTCCTACAGGGTCAGATTAGTGCAGTCAAGCCTTTCAATAGCATAGTTATAACACCTCAAAGCCTCTCTGCAGCACATGACACTATATATTCCCTAGCACTGAGCAACAGAGTGCCACCTTCCTACACCTTCATTTTCCTACAGGGTCATATTAGTGCAGTCCCTTACACTAGCATAGTTATGACACCTCCAAGCCTCTCTGCAGCACATGACATATGATTCCCTAGCACAGAGCCAGAGAATGCCACTTTCCTACACCTTCACATTCCTACAGGGTCAGATTAGTGTAGTCCAGCATTTCACTAGCATAGTTATAATACATCAAAGCCTCTCTGCAGTACATGACACCTGATTCCCTAGCACAGAGCCAGAGAGTGCCACCTTCCTAAGCCTTCACCTTCCTACAGGGTCAGATTAGTGCGGTCCAGCTTTTACCTAGCATAGTTATAACACCTCCAAGCCTCTCTGCAGCACATGACACCTTCTGACTCCTTAGCACTGAGCCAGAGAGTGCCCCCTTCCTATAGGGTCAGATTAGTGCGGTCCAGCTTTTACCTAGCATAGTTATAACACCTCCAAGCCTCTCTGCAGCACATTACACCTTATGATTCCTTAGCACTGAGCCAGAGCGTGCCACCTCCTTACACCTTCACCTCCCTACAGGGTAAGATTAGTGCAGTCCAGCCTTTCACTAGCAAAGTTATAACATCTCCAAACCTCTCTGCAACACATGAGACCTGACTCCATAGCACTGAGACAGAGAATGCCACCTTCCTACGGGGTCAGATTAGTGCGGTCTAGGCTTTCACTCGTATGGTTATAACACATCAAAGCTTCTCTGCAGTACATCACACCTTCTGATTCCCTTGCACTGAGCCAGAGAGTGCCACCTTCCGACACATTCACCATCCAACAGGGTCAGATTAGTGCAGTCAAGTCTGTCAGTAGCATAGTTATAAAAACTCCAAGCCTCTCTGCAACACATGACACCTTCTGATTCCCTAGCACTGAGCCAGAGAGTGTCAACTTTCTACAGGTTCAGATTAGTGAAGTCCAGTATATCACTAGCATGGTCATAACACATCCAAGTCTATTTGCAGCGCATGACACCTTTTGATTCCCTAGCACTGAACCAGAGAGTGGAACCTCCATACAGGGTCAAAGTAGAGCAGTCCAGCCTTTCACTAGCATAATTATAACACCTTCACACCTCTCTGCAGCACTTGACACATTCTAATTCCTTGGCACTGAATCAGGAAATGCCATCTTCTTAAAGGGTCAGATTAGTGCAGACCAGTATTCATGAGCATAGGTAAAGCACCTTCAAGCCACTCTGCAGCACCTGACACCTTCCGATTCCCGAGCATTGAGCCTGAGAGTGCCTTCTTCCTCCACCTTCACCTTCCTACAGGGTCAGATTTGTGCAGTCCAGCTTATCACTAGCATAATTATAACACCTCCAAGCCTCTCTGCAGCACATGACACCTTCTGATTCCTAGAACTAACCTTGAGAGTGCAACCTTCCTACAGGGTCAGATTAGTGCAGTCCAGCCTTTTACTGGCATAGTTATAACACCTCCAAGCCTTTCTGCAGCAGATGACACCTTCTAATTCCCAAGCACTGCGCCAGAGTGCCACCTTCCTATAGGGTCAGATTAGTGCAGTCCAATATTTACCTATCATAGTTATAACACCTCCAAGCCTCTCTGCAGCACATGACACCTTATGATTCCTTAGCACTGAGCCAGAGAGTCCCACCTTCCTAAACCTTCACCTTCCTAGAGGCCCAGATTAGTGCAGATATTAGATTTATTATAGTTATTATAGTACCCAAACAACGACAGACACCACCGCCGGGCACACACACACAACAACAAACACCACCGCCGGGTACACACACACAACAACAAACACCACCGCCGGGCACACACACACAACAACAAACACCACCGCCGGGCACACACACACAACAACAAACACCACCGCCGGGCACACACACACAACAACAAACACCACCGCCAAGCACACACACAACAACAAACACCACCGCCGGGAACACACACAACAACAAACACCACCGCCAAGCACACACACACAACAACAGACACCACCGCCGGGCACACACACACAACAACAGACACCACCGCCGGGCACACACACACAACAAACACCACCGCCGGGCACACACACAACAAACACCACCGCCGGGCACACACACACAACAACAAACACCACCGCCGGGCACACACACACAACAACAAACACCACCGCCAAGCACACACACACAACAACAAACACCACCGCCGGGCACACACACACAACAACAGACACCACCGCCGGGCACACACACACATAACAGACACCACCGCCGGGCACACACACACAATAACAGACACCACCGCAGGGCACACACACAACAACACACAACACCGCCGGGAACACACACACAACAACAGACACCACCGCCGGGTACAAACACACAACAGACACCACCGCCGGGCACAAACACACAACAACAGACACCACCGCTGGGCACACACACACACAACAACAGACACCACCGCCGGGCACAAACACAACAACAAACACCACCGCCGGGCACACACACACAACAACAAACACCACCGCCGGGCACACACACACAACAACAGACACCACCGCCGGGCACACACACACAACAACAGACACACCGCCGGGCACACACACACAACAACAGACACCACCGCCGGGCACACACACACAACAACAAACACCACCGCCGGGCACACACACACAACAAACACCACCGCCGGGCACACACACACAACAACAAACACCACCGCTGGGCACACACACACAACAACAAACACCACCGCCGGGCACACACACAACAACAAACACCACCGCCGGGCACACACACACAACAACAGACACCACCGCCGGGCACACACACACAACAGACACCACCGCCGGGCACACACGCAACAACAGACACCACCGCCGGACACTCACACACAACAACAGACACCACCGCCGGGGACACACACACACAACAACAGACACCACCGCCGGGCACACACACACAACAACAGACACCACCGCCAGGGACACACACACAACCAACACCACCGCCGGGCACACACACAACAACACACACCACCGCCGGGGTCACACACACAACAACAAACACCACCGCCGGGCACACACACACAACAACAGACACCACCGCCGGGCACACACACACAACAACAGACACCACCGCCGAGCACACACACACAACAACAGACACCACCGCCGGGCACACACACACAACAACAAACACCACCGCCGGGCACACACACACAACAACAGACACCACCGCCGGGCACACACACACAACAACAAACACCACCGCCGGGCACACACACACAACAACAGACACCACCGCCGAACACACACACAACAACACACCACACCGCCGGGCACAACCAAACCACAACAGACACCACCGCCGGGCACACACACAACAACAGACACCACCGCCGGGCACACACACACAACAACAGACATCACCGCCGGGCACACACACAACAACAAACACCACCGCCGGGCACACACACACAACAACAAACACCACCGCCGGACACACACTCACAACAACAAACACCGCCGGGCACACACAACCACAACAACAAACACCACCGCCGAGCACACGCACACAACAAGACACCACCGCCAGGCACACACACACAACAACAGACACCACCGCCGGGCACACACACACAACAACAGACACCACCGCCGGGCACACACACACAACAACAGACACCACCGCCGGGCACACACACAACAACAGACACCACCGCCGGGCACACACACACAACAACAGACACCACCGCCGGGCACACACACACAACAACAGACACCACCATGGGTCACACACACAAACAACAAGAGACACCACCGCCGAGCACACGCACACAACACAATACACGACCGACGAGCTCACACACACAACAACAGACACCACCGCCGGGCACACACACACAACAACAGACACCACCGCCGGGCACACACACAATAACAGACACCACCGCCGGGCACACGCACACAACAACAAACACCACCGCCGGGAACACACAACAACAGACACCACCGCCGGGCACACACACACACAACAACAGACACCACCGCCGTGCACACACACACAACAACAGACACCACCGCCAAGCACACACACACAACAACAGACACCACCGCCGGGCACACACACACAACAAACACCACTGTCGGGCACACGCACACAACAACAAAAACCACCGCCGGGCACACACACACAACAACATACAACACCGCCGGGACCACACACACCACAACAAACACCACCGCCGGGCACACACACAACAACATAAACCACCGCCGGGCACACACACACAACAACAGACACCACCGCCGTGCACACTACAACAAACACCACCGCCGGGCACACACACACAACAACAGACACCACCGCCGGGAACACACAACAACAAACACCACCGCCGGGCACACACACACAACAACAGACACCACCGCCGCGCACACACACACAAAGACCCCCCCGCCGGGCACACACACAACAACAGACACCACCGCCGGGCACACACACAACAACAGACACCACCGCCAGCACACACACACAACTACAGACACCACCGCCGTGAACACACACAACCACAGACACCACCGCCGGGCACACACACAGAACAACAGACACCACCGCCGGGCACACACACACAACAACAGACACCACCGCCGGGCACACACAACAACAGACACCACCGCCGGGCACACACACACAACAACAGACACCACCGCCGGGCACACACACACAACAACAGACACCACCGCCGGGGACACACAACAACAGACACCACCGCCGGGCACACACACACAACAAACACCACCGCCGGGTACACACACAACAACAGACACCACCGCTGGGCACACACACACAACAACAGACACCACCGCCGGGCACACACACACAACAACAAAC
This sequence comes from Eriocheir sinensis, assembly GCF_024679095.1. Lineage (NCBI taxonomy): Eukaryota > Metazoa > Arthropoda > Malacostraca > Decapoda > Varunidae > Eriocheir > Eriocheir sinensis. The sequence continues at coordinate 132,140 of NW_026112320.1, read as the reverse complement.
ACCACCGCCGGGCACACACACAACAACAGACACCACCGCCGGGCACACACACACAACAACAAACACCACCGCCGGGCACACACACAACAACAGACACCACCGCCGGGAACACACACACATGACAGACACCACCGCAGGGCACACACACAGAACAACAGACACCACCGCCGGGCACACACACACAACAGAAACCACCGCCGGGGACAACAAAAGAACAACAGACACCACCGCCGGGCACACACACACAACAACAGACACCACCGCCGGGCACACACACACAACACAAAACACCCCCGCGCACACACACAACAACAGACACCACCGCCGGGCACACACACACAACAACAGACACCACCGCCGGGCACACGCACACAACAACAGACACCACCGCCGGGCACACACACACTACAACAAACACCACCCCCGGGCACACACACACAACAACAGACACCACCGCCGGGTACACACACAAAACAACAGACACCACCGCCGGGTACACAAACACAACAGACACCACCGCCGTGCACTTACACACAACAACAGACACCACCGAAGGGCACACACACACAACAACAGACACCACCGCTAAGCACAGACACACAACAACAGACACCACCGCCGGGTAAACACACACAACAGACACCGTAGCCGGGTACACACACAGAACAACAGACACCACCGCCGGGTACACACACACAACAACAGACACCACCGCCGGGCACACACACACAACAACAGACACCACCGCCGGGCACACACACACAACAACAGACACCACCCCCGGGCACACACACACAACAGACACCGCCAATCACACACACAATACAACAGACACCACCGCCGGGCACACACACACAACAGACACCACCGCCGAGCACACACACACAACAACAGACACCACCGCCGGGCACACACACACAACAAAAACCACCGCCGGTCACACACACAACAACAGACACCACCGCCGGGCACACACACACAACAACAGACACCACCGCCGGGCACACGCACACAACAACAGACACCACCGCCGGGCACACACACACACAACAACAGACACCACCGCCGGGCACACACAGACCACAACAGACACCACCTCCGGGCCCACACACACCAAATCAGACACCACCGCCGGGCACACACAACAACAAACACCACCGCCGGGCACACACACAACAACAGACACCACCGCCGGGCACACACACACCAACACCCACCACCGCCGGGCACACACAACAACAAACACCACCGCCGGGCACACACACAACAACAGACACCACCGCCGGGCACACACACAACAACAGACACCACCGCCGGGCACACACACAACAAAAAACACCACCGCCGGGAACACACACACAACAACAGACACCACCGGGCACACACATAACAACAGACACCACCGCCGGGCACACACACACAATAACAGACACCACCGCCGGGCACACACAACAATAGACACCACCGCCGTGCACACACACACAACAACAGACACCACCGCCGGGCACACACACAACAACAAACACCACCTCCGGGCACACAAAACAACAGACACCACCGCCGGGCACACACACACAACAACAGACACCACCGCCGGGCACACACACACAACAACAGACACCACAGCCGGCCACACACACAACAGACACACCGCTGGGCACACACACAACAGACACCACCGCCGGGCACAGACACACAACAATAGACAACACTAACGGACACACACACACAACAACAGACACCACCGCTAAGCACAGACACACATTAACAGACACCAACGCCGAGCACACACACACAGAACAACAGACACCACCGCCGGGAACACACACACAACAACAGACACCACCGCCGGGCACACACACAACAACAGACACCACCGCCGGGCACACACACAGAACAACAGACACCACCGCCGGGCACACACACACAACAACAGACACCACCGCCGGGCACACACACACAACAACAGACACCACCGCCGGGCACACACACAACAACAGACACCACCGCCAGGCACACACACAACAACAAACACCACCGCCGGGCACACACACACAACAACAGACATCACCACCAGGCACACACACAACAAAAAACACCACCGCCGGGCACACACACACACAACAACACACAACACCACCAGGCACACACACACAACAACAGACACCACCGCCGGGTACACACACACAACAGACACCACCGCCGGGTCCCCCCCCCCACAACAACAGCCACCACCGCCGGGCACACACACAACCACAGACCCCAGCACGGGGCACACACACACAACAACACCACCGCCGGCACACGCACACAAAAACACACACCACCGCCGGGCACACACACACACAACAACACACACCACCGCCGGGCACACACACAACAACAGACACCACCGCCGGGCACACACAACAACAGACACCACCGCCGGGCACACACACAACAACAGACACCACCGCCGGGCACACACACACAACAACAAACACCACCGCCGGGCACACACACAACAACAGACACCACCGCCGGGCACACACAGAACAACAGACACCACCGGCGGGTACAAACACAAAACAGACACCACCGCCGTGTACACACACACACAACAACAGACACCACCGCCGGGCACACACACAACAACAGACACCACCGCCGGGCACACACACACAACAACACAGACAACACCGCGGCGCACACACACAACAACAAACACCACCGCCGGTACGCCCACACAACAACAGACACCACCGCCGGGCACACACACACAACAAAGCACACCACCGCCCGGCACACCCCCACAACAAAGACACCACCGCCGGGCACACTCACAACAACAGACACCACCGCCGGGCACACACACACAACAACAAACACCGCCGGGCACACACACAACAACAAACACCACCGCCAGGCACACACACAACAACAGACACCACCGCCGGGCACACACACAACAGACACCACCGCCGGGTACACACACAACAGACACCACCGCTGGGCACACACACAACAACAGACACCACCGCCGGGCACACACACACAACAACAGACACCACCGCCGGGCACACACACACAACAACAGACACCACCGCCGGGCACACTCACAAAACAGACACCACCGCCGGGCACACACACAACAACAAACACCACCGCCGGACAACCACACACAACAAAAGACACCACCGCCGGGCACACACACACAACAAACACCACCGCCGGGCACACGCACACAACAACATACACCACCGCCGGGCAAAAGCACACAACAACAAACACCACCGCCGGGCACACACACACAACAACAGACACCACCGCCGCGCACACACAACAACAGACACAAACGCCCGGCACACACACCAACAGACACCACCGCCGGGCACACACACAACAACAAACACCACCGGGCACACACACACAACAGACACCACCGCCGGGCACACACACAACAACAGACACCACCACCGGGCACACACACACACACAACAACAGACACCACCACCGGGCACACACACACACACAACAACAGACACCACCGCCGGGCACACACAACAACAGACACCACCACCGGGCACACACAACAACAGACACCACCGCCGGGCTCACACAACAACAGACACCACCGCCGGGTACACACACAACAACATACACCACCGCCGGGCACTCACACACAACAACAGACACCACCGCCGGGCACACACACACAACAGACACCACCGCCGGGCACACACACACAACAACAGACACCACCGCCGGGCACACACAACAACAGACAGCACCGCCGAGCACACACTACAACAGACACCACCGCCGGGCACACACACCCAACGACACCACCGCCCGGCACACGCACACAACAACAGACACCACCGCCAGGCACACACACAAAAACAGACACACCCGCCGGGTACACACACACAACAACAGACACCACCGCCAGGCACACACAGAACAACAGACACCACCGCCGTGCAAACACACACAACAACAGACACCACCGCCGTGCACACACACACAACAACAGACACCACCGCCGGGCACTCACACACAACAACAGACACCACCGCCGGGCACACACACAAGAACAGACACCACCGCCGGGCACACAAACATACAACAACAGACACCACCGCCGGGCACACACAACAACAGACACCACCGCCAGGCACACACACACAACAACAGACACCACCGCCGGGCACACACACAACAACAGACACCACCGCCGGGCACACACACAACAGACACCACCGCCGGGCACACACAAACACCACCGCCGGGCACACACAAACAACAACAGACACCACCGCCGGCACACACACAACAACAGACACCACCGCCACACACACACACAACAGACACCACCGCCGGGCACACACACAACAACAGACACCACCGACGGGCACACACAACAACAGACACCACCGCCGGCCACACACACAACAACAACAACACCACCGCCGGGCACACACACAACAACAGACACCACCGCCGGGCACACACACAACAACAGACACCACCGCCGGGCACACACACACAACAACAGACACCACCGCGGGCACACACACAACAACAGACACCACCGCCGGGCACACACACAACAACAGACACCACCGCCGAGCACACTCACACAAAACAACAGACACCACCGCCGGGCACACACACAACAAGAGACACCACCGCCGGGCACACACACACAACAACAGACACCACCGCCGGGCACACACACAACAGACACCACCGCCGGGCACACACACACAACAACAAACACCACCGCCGGGCACACACACAACAACAGACACCACCGCCGGGCACACACACAACAACAGACACCACCGCCGGGCACACACACAACAACAGACACCACCGCCGGGCACACACACAACAACAGACACCACCGCCAGGCACACACACAACAGACACCACCGCCGGGCACACACACAACAACAGACACCACCGCCGGGCACACACACAACAGACACCACCGCCGGGCACACACACAACAACAGACACCACCGCCGGGCACACACACAACAACAAACACCACCGCCGGGCACACACACAACAACAGACACCACCGCCGGGCACACACACAACAACAGACACCACCGCTGGCACACACACACAACAACAGACACCACCGCCGGGCACACACACACAACAACAGACACCACCAGGGCACACACACAACAGACACCACCGCCGGGCACACACACAACAACAAACACCACCGCTAGGCACACACACAACAACAGACACCACCGCCGGGCACTCACACACAACAACAGACACCACCGCCGGGCACACACACACAACAGACACCACCGCCGGGCACACACACACAACAGACACCACCGCCGGGCACACACACACAACAACACACAACCGCCGGGCACACACTCACAAGTACAGACACCACAGCCGGGCACACACACAAAAAAACAGACACAACCACCGGGTACACACACACAACAACAAATACCACCGCCGGGCACACGCACACAACAACAGACACCACCGCCGGGCACACACACACAACAACAGACACCACCGCCGGGCACACACACACAACAACAGACACCACCGCCGGGCACACACACACAACAACAAACACCACCGCCGGGCACACACACAACAACACACAACACCCCGGCACACACACAAAAACCTACACACACCACCGCCGGGCACACACACAACAACAGACACCACCGCCGGGCACACACACACAACAGACACCACCGCCGGGCACACACACACAACAACAGACACCACCGCCGGTCACTCACACAACAACAGACACCACCGCCGGGCACACACACACAACAACAGACACCACCGCCGGGCACACACACACAACAACAGACACCACCGCCGGGCACAAACGAACAACAACAGACACCACCGCCGGGCACACACACAACAACAGACACCACCGCCGGGCACACACACAACAACAAACACCACCGCCGGGCACACACACTACAACAGACACGACCGCCTGGCACACACAACAACAGACACCACCGCCGGGCACACACACACAACAACAGACACCACCGCCGGGCACACACACAACAGACACCACCGCCGGCACACACACACAACAACAGACACCACCCCCGGGCACCCACACACATCAACAGACACCACCGCCGGGCACACACACACAACAACAAACACCCCCGCCGGGCACGCACACAACAACCGACACCACCGCCGGGCACACACACACAACAACAGACACCACAGCCGGGCACACAAACACACAACAACAGACACCACCGCCGGGCACACACACACAACAACAGACACCACCGCCGGGCACACACACACAAAAACAGACACCACCGCCAAGCACACACAACAACAGACACCACCGCCGGGCACACGCACACAACAACAGACACCACCGCCGGGCACACACACAACAACAAACACCACCGCCAGGCACACACACACAACAACAGACACCACCGCCGCGCACACACACAACAACAGACACCACCGCCGGGCACACACACACAACAACAAACACCACCGCCGGGCACACACACACAACAACAGACACCACCGCCGGGCACACACAACTGCAGACCCCACCGCCGGGTACAGACACAACAACAGACACCACCGCCGCACACACACAACAGACACCACCGCCGGGCACACACACAACAACAAACACCACCGCCGGGCACACACACACAACAGACACCACCAGGCACACACACAACAGACACCGCCGGGCACACACACAACAACAAACACCACCGCCGGGCACACACACACAACAAACACCGCCGGGCACACACTCACAACAACAGACACCACCGCCGGGCACACACACACAACAACAGACACCACCGCCGGGCACACACACACAACAACAGACACCGCCGGCACACACACAACAAACACCACCGCCGGGCACACACACAACAACAGACACCACCGCCGGGCACACACACACAACAACAGACACCACCGCCGGGCACACGCACACACAACAACAGACACCACCGCCGGGCACACACACACAACAACACCACCGGCGGGGACACACACACCACAACAGACACCACCGCCGGGCACACGCACACAACAACAAACACCACCGCCGGGCTCACACACAACAACAGACACCACCGCCGGGAACACACACAAAACAACAGACGCCACCGCCGGCACACACACAACAACAGACACCACCGCCGGGCACACACACAACAACAGACACCACCGCCGGGCACACACACAACAACAAACACCACCGCCGGGCACACACACACAACAACAGACACCCCCCCCGGGCACACACCCAACAACAAACACCGCCGCCGGGCACACACACAACAACAGACACCACCGCCGGGCACACACACAACAACAGACACCACCGCCGGGCACACACACAACAACAAACACCACCGCCGGGCACACACACAACAACAGACCCCACCGCCGGGCACACACACAACAACAGACACGACCGCCGGGCACACACACACAAAACAACAGACACCACCGCCGGGACCACACACACAACAACAAACACCACCGCCGGTCACACACACACAACAACAGACACCACCGCCGGGCACACACACACAACAACAGACACCACCGCCGGGCACACACACAACAACACACACCACCACCGGGCACACACACAACAGACACCACCGCCACACACACACAACAACAGACACCACCGCCGGGCACACACACTACAACAGACACCTCCGCCGGGCACTCACACACAACAGCAGACACCACGAACGGGCACACACAACAACATACACCACCGCCGAGCACACACACACACAACAACAGACACCACCGTCGGGCACTCACACACAACAACAGACACCACCGCCGGGCACACACACACAACAGCCACCACCGCCGGGCACACACACAACAACAGACACCACCGGGCACACACACACACAACAGACACCACCGCCGGGCACACACACACAACAACAAACACCACCGCCGGGCACACACACACAACAAAAGACACCACCGCCGGGCACACTCACAACAAAAACAGACACCACCGCCGGGCACACACACAACAACAGACACCACCGCCGGGCACACACACAACAACAAACACCACCGCCGGGCACACACACAACAACAGACACCACCGCCGGGCACACACACACAACAGACACCACCGCCGGGCACACACACACAACAACAAACACCACCGCCGGGCACACACACACAACAACAGACACCACCGCCGGGCACACACAAACGACAGCTGACACTACCGCAGGGCACACACACACAACAGACACCACCGCCGGGCACACACACAACAACAGACACCACCGCCGGGCACACACACAACAACAGACACCACCGCCGGGCACACACACAACAACAGACACCACCGCCGGGCACACACAACAACAGACACCACCGCCAGGCACACACACAACAGACACCACCGCCGGGCACACACACAACAACAGACACCACCGCCGAACACACACAACAACAGACACCACCGCCGGGCACACACACAACAACAGACAGCACCGCCGAGCACACACACACAACAACAGACACCACCGCCGGGCACACACACACAACAAAAGACACCACCGCCGGGCAAACACACAACAACAGACACCACCGCCGGGCACACACACAACAACAGACACCACCGCCGGGCACACACACAACAACAGACACCACCGCCGGGCACACACACAACAACAAACACGTCCGCCGGCACACACACACAACATACACCACCGCCGGGCCCCCACACACAACAACAACAGACCACCGCCGGGCACACACACAACAACAGACACCACCGCCGGGCACACACACACACAACAGACACCACCGCCGGGCACACACACACCAGACACAACCGCCGGGCACACACACACAACAACAGACACCACCGCCGGGCACACACACACAACAACAGACACCACCGCCGGGCATTCACACACAACAACAGACACCACCGCCGGGCACACACACAACAACACACACCCCCCCCGGGCACACACACAAAAACAGAAACCACCGCCCCGGACACACACACAACAAAAGAAACCACCGCCGGGCACACACAAAACAACAAACACCACCGCCGGGCACACACACACACAACAGACAATACCGCCAAGCACACACACAGAACAACAGACACCTCCGCCGGGTACACACACACAACAGACACCACCACCTTGCTCTTACACACAACAACAGACACCATCACCGGGGACACACACACAACAACAGACACCACCGCCGGGCACACACACACAACAACAGACACCACCGCCAGGCACACTCACACAACAAGAGACACCACCGCCGGGCACACACACAACAACAGACACCACCGCCGGGCACACACACAACAACAGACACCACCGCCGGGCACACACACAACAGACACCACCGCCGGGCACACACACAACAACAGAGACCACCGCGTCGTTCACACACAGACAACAATAGACACCCCCGCCGTGCACACACACACAACAACAGACACCACCGCCGGGCACACACACACAACAACAGACACCACCGCCGGGCACACACACAACAACAGACACCACCGCCGGGCACACACACAACAACAGACACCACCGCCGGCACACACACAACAACATACACCACCGCCGGGCACACACACACAACAACAGACACCACCGCCGGGCACACACACACAACAACAGACACCACCGCCGGGCACACACACAACAACAGACACCACCGCCGGGCACACACACAACAACAGACACCACCGCCGGGCACACACACAACAACAGACACCACCGCCGGGCACACACACAACAACAGACACCACCGCCGGGCACACACACAACAACAGACACCACCGCCGGGCACACACACAACAACAGACACCACCGCCGTCACACACACACAACAACAGACACCACCGCCGGGCACACACACAACAACAGATACCACCGCCGAGCACACACAACAACAGACACCACCGCCGCGCACACACACAACAACAGACACCACCGCCGGGCACACACACACAACACCAGACACCCCCGCCGGGCACACACACAACAGACACCACCGCCGGGCACACACACACAACAACAGACACCACCGCCGGGCACACACACAACAGACACCACCACCGCCGGGCACACACACAACAACAGACACCACCGCCGGGCACACACACAACAACAGACACCACCGCCGCGCACACACACAACAACAGACACCATCGCCGAGCACACACTACAACAGACACCACCGCCGGGCACACACACACAACAACAGACACCACCGCCGGGCACACACACACAACAACAGACACCACTAACGGGCACACAAACACAACAACAGACACCACCGCGAAGCACAGACACACAACAACACACGCAGAAAACAACAAACAGCACCGCCGGGCACACACACACAACAACAAACACCACCGCCGGGACACACGCACACAACAACAGACACAACCGCCGGGCACACACACAACAACACACACCACCGCCGCGCACACACACACACAACAACACACCCCACCGCGGCTCACACACACACCACAACAGACACCACCGCCGGGCACACACACACAACAACACACACCACCGCCGGGCACACACACACAACAGACACCACCGCCGGGCACACACACACAACAACAGACACCACAGCCCCGCACACACACAACAACAGACACCACCGCCGGGTACACACACAACAACAGAAACCACCCCCCCGGACACACACACACCAAAAGACACAACCGCCGGGTCCACACACACAACAACAGACACCACCGCCGGGCACACACACACAACAACAAACACCACAGCCGGGCACACACACAACAACAGACACCACCGCCGGGCACACACACACAACAACAGACACCACCGCCGGGCACACACACACAACAACAGACACCACCGCCGGGCACACACAACAACAGACACCACCGCCGGGCACACACACACAACAACAGACACCACCGCCGGGCACACACACACAACAACAGACACCACCGCTGGGCACACACACAACAACAGACACCACCGCCGCTCACACACACAACAACAGACACCATCGCCGAGCACACACTACAACAGACACCACCGCCGGGCACACACACACAACAACACACACCACCCCCGCGCACACACACACCACCACACACACCACCGCCGGGCACACACACACAACAACAGACACCACCGCCAGGCACACACACACAACAACACACACCACCGCCGGGCACACACAACAACAAACACCACCCCCGGGCACACGCACACAACAAAAAAAAACCACCGCCGGGCCCACACACACAACAACAGACACCACCGCCGGGCACACACACACAACAACAGACACCACCGCCGGTCACACACACAACAACAGACACCACCGCCGGGCACACACACACAACAACAGACACCACCGCCGAGCACACACACACAACAACAGACACCACCGCCGGGCACACACACACAACAACAGACACCACCGCCGGGCACACACACACACAACAACAGACACCACCGCCGGGCACACACACACAACAACAGACACCACCGCCGGGCACACACACACAACAACAGACACCACCGGCGGGCACACACACAACACAACATACACCACCGGGCACACACACAACAACAGACACCACCGCCGGGCACACACACACAACAACAGACACCACCGCCGCGCACACACACACAACAACAGACACAACCGCCGGGCACACACACACACAACAACAGACACCACCGCCGGGCACACACACACAACAACAGACACCACCGCCGGGCACACACACACAACAACAGACACCACCGCCGGGCACACACACACACAACAACAGACACCACCGCCGGGCACACACAAACAACAGACTCCACCACCGGGCACACACACACAACAACAGACACCACCGCCAGGCACACACACACAACAACAGACACCACCGCCGGGCACACACACACAACAACAGACACCACTGCCGGGCACACACACACAATAACAGACACCACCGCCAAGCACACACACAACAACAACAGACACCACCGCCGGGCACACACACACAACAAGAGACACCACCGCAGTGCACACACACACAACAACACACACCACCGCCGAGCACACACACACAACAACAGACACCACCGCCGGGCACACACAACAACAGACACCACCGCCGGGCACACACACACACAACAACAGACACCACCGCCGGGCACACACACACAACAACAGACACCACCGCCAAGCACTCTCATGCTGCTGGTGCTTTTTCTCTCTTCCGCCAAATCTGATTCGTCGTCATTCACTGCTTTTGCTTATTCTGCCGTCGCTTCCTCTTCCGTTTTCATCATTTCTTAATTCCCGTATTTTCTTATACTTTCCTTTCTTCGGTGTATTTTTTCTTAATTTTCTGTTTCCTTGTGTTGTGTAGGCTAGCTATATCGCCTTATGTCAGTGCTGTATGCTGCTCAGGATGAGTCTCCTTCACCCCAGATAAGTCAGCAACCCTACCCAACATACAACAAAAAATGCCCTAACGCTTGCCTTCATTAGTTTCCTTTTCTTTAAGTGTTTCTATCACTTTAATTCTTTTTGTATAATTTTATTTGTATCGTTTTCTTCTACATTTTTTTCTTTACCGTACGTTTTTTCTTTTTTATCGTCGTTTCTCATTTCTGTTTATTTTATTGTATCCTCGTTTTTTCGGTATTTTTATACCGTTTTTTCTTTTCTTCTGTGTATTTGTTATTTGTATCGTCGTTTCTTCTGTATATTTTTTCTTTTTTTGTATCGTCGTTTCTTCGGTATATTTCTTTATACCGTTTCTTCGGTATATTTTCATTATAACGGTTTTTGTATGTAGTTTTGTATCGCCGTTTTCTTCTGTGCATATTTCTGTATATCGTCGTTTCTTCTGTGCATATTTCTGTTCATCTTATTTTATTCTGTGAATATTTCTGTGTATCGTCGTTTCTTCTGTGCATATTTATGTGTATCGTCGTTTCTTCTGTGCATATTTCTGTGTATCGTCGTTTCTTCTGTGCATATTTATGTGCATCGTCGTTTCTTCTGTGTATATTTCTGTGTATCGTCGTTTCTTCTGTGTATATTTCTGTATCGTCGTTTCTTCTGTGCATATTTCTGGGCATCGTCGTTTCTTCTTCTGTGTATATTTATGTGTATCGTCGTTTATTCTGTGTATATTTATGTGTATCGTCGTTTCTTCTGTGTATATTTCTGTGTATCGTCGTTTCTTCTGTGTATATTTCTGTGTATCGTCGTTTCTTCTGTGCATATTTCTGTGTGTCGTCGTTTCTTCTGTGCATATTTCTGTGTATCGTCGTTTCTTCTGTGCATATTTCTGTGTATCGTCGTTTCTTCTGTATATTTCTGCATCGTCGTTTCTTCTGTGTATATTTCTGTGTATCGTCGTTTCTTCTGTGCATATTTCTGTGTGTCGTCGTTTCTTCTGTGCATATTTCTGTATTTCTGTGTATCGTCGTCTCTTTCGTATATTTTCCTGTATACCGTTTCTTCGTTGTATTTTTCTTTGTATCTTTTTTTTTGGCGTATTTTTCTATAGTATCGGTTCTTTGCTATTTTTTTCTCTGGATCGTTCATTTGGTGTATTTTCTTTGTATTGTTGTTTCATCGGTATATTTTTCTTTACACCGTTTCTTCAGTGTATTATTCTTTGTATCTTTTCTTCGGTGTATGTTTCTTTCTTTGATTTATTTGGTGTCTTTTCTGTAGTATTGTTTCTTCGGTGTATTTTTCTTTGTATCCTTTCTGCGGTGTATTTTTTGTATCGTCGTTTCTTCAGTGTATTTTTATTTGTATCGTTGTTTCTTCGGTATATTTTTCTTTATGCCGTTTCTTCGATGTATTTTCCTTTGTATCTTTTTTTTTGGTGTATTTTTTCTGTAGTATCGTTTCTTAGGTAAATTTTTATATGGAACGTTCCTTTGGTGTATTTTTCTTTGCTATCTTACTTCGATGTTATTATTATTTTTTTTTTAGTTCCTTGTGTTGTGAAGGCTAGCTATATCTCCTTATCTCGGTGCTGTATGCTGCTCAGGATGAGTCTCCTTCACCCCAGAGAAGTCAGCAACCCTACCCAACATACAACACTGAAGGCCTTTACGCTTGCCTTGATTCTTTTCCTTTTCTTCAAATGTTTATATCGCTTCTTAATTAACGATTTTTTTAACAATATCCTTTTTCAATGTATTCTTCTTTGTTCGTTGATTCGGTGTATTTTCCTTTGTATTGTTTCTTTGGTGTATTTTTTCTTACTATCGTTTATGAATTTTCTTTATATCGCCGTTTCTTCGGCATCTTTTTCTTCATACCGTTTTTTCTACGTATTTTTTGTACTGTCGTTACTTCTGTGTATTTTTCTTTGTATCGTCGTTTCTTCTGTATAATTTTATTTAAACCGGTTCTTTTGTGCATTTTTCTTTTGTTCGTTTTTTGTGTATTTTTATGTAGTATCGTTTCTCCGGTAAGTTTTCTCTGGACCGTTCATTTGGTGTACGGTATTTTCTTTTATCGTCGTCTCATCGGTATATTTTTCTTTATACCGTTTCTTCAGTGTGTTGTTCTTTGTATCGCTTCTTAGGTGTGCTATTCTGTAGTATTCGGTGCATTTTTCTTTGCTATCCTTCCTTCGGTGTTATTTTTCTTTACTTTCCGTTTCCTTGTGTTGTGAAGGCTAGCTATATCGCCTTACCTCGGTGCTGTATGCTGCTCAGGATGAGTCTCCTTCACCCCAGAGAAGTCAGCAACCCTACCCAACATACGACACCAAAAGCCTTAACGCTTGCCTTGATTTTTTTTTTTTTTTTTTTTTTTGCCTTTGTTGTTGTGTTTGTATCACTTGTTAATTCCCGATTATTTATAACAATATCGTTGTATCGTCGTTTCTTTGGTGTATTTTTCTTTGTATCGTTTCTTCGGTGTATTTTTCTTTGTATCGTTTCTTTGGTGTATTTTTCTTTTTATCGTTTCTTTGGTGTATTTTTCTTTTTATCGTTTCTTCGGTGTATTTTTCTTTTTATCGTTTCTTTGGTGTATTTTTCTTTGTATCGTTTCTTCGGTGTATTTTTCTTTGTATCGTTTCTTTGGTGTATTTTTCTTTGTATCGTTTCTTCGGTGTATTTTTCTTTGTATCGTTTCTTTGGTGTATTTTTCTTTGTATCGTTTCTTTGGTGTATTTTTCTTTGTATCGTTTCTTCGGTGTATTTTTCTTTGTATCGTTTCTTTGGTGTATTTTTCTTTGTATCGTTTCTTCGGTGTATTTTTCTTTGTATCGTTTCTTTGGTGTATTTTTCTTTGTATCGTTTCTTTGGTGTATTTTTCTTTGTATCGTTTCTTTGGTGTATTTTTCTTTGTATCGTTTCTTCGGTGTATTTTACTTTGTATCGTTTCTTCGGTGTATTTTTCTTTGTATCGTTTCTTCGGTGTATTTTACTTTGTATCGTTTCTTTGGTGTATTTTTCTTTGTATCGTTTCTTCGGTGTATTTTTCTTTGTATCGTTTCTTCGGTGTATTTTTCTTTGTATCGTTTCTTCGGTGTATTTTACTTTGTATCGTTTCTTTGGTGTATTTTACTTTGTATCGTTTCTTCGGTGTATTTTACTTTGTATCGTTTCTTCGGTGTATTTTACTTTGTATCGTTTCTTCGGTGTATTTTACTTTGTATCGTTTCTTCGGTGTATTTTTCTTTGTATCGTTTCTTCGGTGTATTTTTCTTTGTATCGTTTCTTCGGTGTATTGTACTTTGTATCGTTTCTTCGGTGTATTGTACTTTGTATCGTTTCTTCGGTGTATTGTACTTTGTATCGTTTCTTCGGTGTATTGTACTTTATATCGTTTCTTCGGTGTATTGTACTTTGTATCGTTTCTTCGGTGTATTGTACTTTATATCGTTTCTTCGGTGTATTGTACTTTATATCGTTTCTTCGATTTTGTACTTTGTATCGTTTCTTCGGTGTATTTTACTTTATGTATCGTTTCTTTGGTGTATTTTTGTATCGTTTCTTCGGTGTATTTTTCTTGTATCGTTTCTTCGGTGTAATTTTTCTTTGTATCTTTCTTTTAGTGTATATTTCTTTGTATCGTCGTCTCATCAGTATATTGTTCTTTGTATCGTTTCTTCGGTGTATTTTTCTTTGTATCGTTTCTTCGGTGTATTTTTCTTTGTATCGTTTCTTCGGTGTATTTTTCTTTGTATCGTTTCTTCGGTGTATTTTTTTTAAATGTCGTTTCTTCGGTGTATTCTTCTTTGGTCTCCATTCTTCGGTGTTATTTTTCTTTACTTTCCGTTTCCTTGTGTTGTGAACGCTAGCTATATCGCGTTATCTCGGTGCTGTATGCTGCTCAGGATGAGTCTCCTTCACCTCAGAGAAGTCAGCAACATACCCAACATACAACACCTTGATGTTTTATTCCGTTTTTGTTGTACGACATTATCACAAGACATTACATGAAAAGAAAACATATCACACGACATTACATGAAAAGAAAACATATCACACGACATTACATGAAAAAATAAAACATATCACACGACATTATATGAAAAGAAAACATATCACACGACATTACATGAAAAGAAAACATATCACACGACATTACATGAAAAGAAAACATATCACACGACATTATATGAAAAGAAAACATATCACACGACATTATATGAAAAGAAAACATATCACACGACATTATATGAAAAGAAACATATCACACGACATTACATGAAAAGAAAACATATCACACGACATTACATGAAAAGAAAACATATCACACGACATTACATGAAAGAAAACATATAACACGACATTACATGAAAAGAAAACATATCACACGACATTACATGAAAAAAAATATATCACACGACATTACATGAAAAGAAAACATATCACACGACATTACATGAAAAGAAAACATATCACACGACATTACATGAAAAGAAAACATATCACACGACATTATATGAAAAGAAAACATATCACACGACATTACATGAAAAGAAACAAAACACACGACATTACATCAAAAGAAAACATATCACACGACATTACATGAAAGAAAAACATATCACACGACATTACATGAAAAGAAAACATATCACGACATTATGAAAAAAAAATATCACACGACATTACATGAAAAGAAAACATATCACACGACATTATATGAAAAGAAAACATATCACACGACATTACATGAAAAGAAAACATATCACACGACATTACATGAAAAGAAAACATATCACACGACATTACATGAAAAGAAAACATATCACACGACATTACATGAAAAGAAAACATATCACACGACATTACATGAAAAATATATCACACGACATTATATGAAAAGAAAACATATCACACGACATTATATGAAAAGAAAACATATCACACGACATTATATGAAAAGAAAACATATCACACGACATTATATGAAAAGAAAACATATCACACGACATTATATGAAAAGAAAACATATCACACGACATTACATGAAAAGAAAACATATCACACGACATTATATGAAAAGAAAACATATCACACGACATTACATGAAAAGAAAACATATCACACGACATTACATGAAAAGAAAACATATCACACGACATTATATGGAAAGAAAACATATCACACGACATTACATGAAAAGACAACATATCACACGACATTATATGAAAAGAAAACATATCACACGACATTATATGAAAATGAAACATATCACACGACATTATATGAAAAGAAAACATATCACACGACATTACATGAAAAGAAAACATATCACACGACATTATATGAAAAGAAAACATATCACACGACATTATATGAAAAGAAAACATATCACACGACATTATATGAAAAGAAAACATATCACACGACATTACATGAAAAGAAAACATATCACACGACATTATATGAAAAGAAAACATATCACACGACATTATATGAAAAGAAAACATATCACACGACATTACATGTAAAGAAAACATATCACACGACATTACATGAAAAGAAAACATATCACACGACATTACATGAAAAGAAAACATATCACACGACATTACATGAAAAGAAAACATATCACACGACATTACATGAAAAGAAAACATATCACACGACATTACATGAAAAGAAAACATATCACACGACATTACATGAAAAGAAAACATATCACACGACATTATATGAAAAGAAAATATATCACACGACATTATGTGGAAAGAAAACATATCACACGACATTACATGAAAAGAAAACATATCACACGACATTACATGAAAAGAAAATATATCACACGACATTACATGAAAAGAAAACATATCACACGACATTATATGAAAAGAAAACATATCACACGACATTACATGAAAAGAAAACATATCACACGACATTACATGAAAAGAAAACATATCACACGACATTATATGAAGAGAAAACATATCACACGACATTACATGAAAAGAAAACATATCACACGACATTACATGAAAAGAAAACATATCACACGACAATATATGAAAAGAAAACATATCACACGACATTACATGAAAAGAAAACATATCACACGACAATATATGAAAAGAAAACCTATCACACGACATTACATGAAAAAAAATCATATCACACGACATTATGTGGAAAGAAAACATATCACACGACATTATATGAAAAGAAAACATATCACACGACATTATATGAAAAGAAAACATATCACACGACATTATATGAAAAGAAAACATATCACACGACATTATATGAAAATAAAACATATCACACGACATTACATGAAAATAGAACATATCACACGACATTATATGAAAAGAAAACATATCACACGACATTACAGGAAAAAAAAAACATATCACACGACATTATATGTAAAGAAAACATCACAAGACATTACATGGCAAGGAAACATATCACACGACATTATATGAAAAGAAAACATATCACACGACATTATATGAAAAGAAAACATATCACACGACATTACATGAAAAGAAAACATATCACACGACATTACATAAAAAAGAAAAAATATCACACGACATTACATGAAAAGAAAACATATCACACGACATTATATGAAAAGAAAACATATCACACGACATTATATGAAAAGAAAACATATCACACGACATTATATGAAAAGAAAACATATCACACGACATTACATGAAAAAAAAAACATATCACACGACATTACATGAAAAGAAAACATATCACACGACATTACATGAAAAGAAAACATATCACACGACATTACATGAAAAGAAAACATATCACACGACATTACATGAAAAGAAAACATATCACACGACATTATATGAAAAGAAAACATATCACACGACATTATATGAAAATAAAACATATCACACGACATTACATGAAAAGAAAACATATCACACGACATTATATGAAAAGAAAACATATCACACGACATTACATGAAAAGAAAACATATCACACGACATTATATGAAAAGAAACATATCACATGACATTACATGAAAAGAAAACATACCACGACATTACATGAAAAGAAACATATCACACGACATTACATGAAAAGAAAATATATCACACGACATTACATGAAAAGAAAACATATCACACGACATTATATGAAAAGAAAACATATCACACGACATTACATGAAAAGAAAATATATCACACGACATTACATGAAAAGAAAACATATCACACGACATTACATGAAAAGAAAACATATCACACGACATTATATGAAAAGAAAACATATCACACGACATTATATGAAAAGAAAACATATCACACGACATTACATGAAAAGAAAACATATCACACGACATTATATGAAAAGAAATCATATCACACGACATTACATGAAAAGAAAACATATCACACGACATTATATGAAAAGAAAACATATCACAAGACATTAAATTGCAAGTAAACATATCACACGACATTACATGAAAAGAAAACATATTACACGACATTATATGAAAAGAAAACATATCACACGACATTACATGAAAAGAAAACATATCACACGACATTATATGAAAAGAAAACATATCACACGACATTACATGAAAAGAAAACATATCACACGACATTACATGAAAAGAAAACATATCACACGACATTACATGAAAAGAAAACATATCACACGACATTATATGAAAAGAAAACATATCACACGACATTATATGAAAAGAAAACATATCACACGACATTACATGAAAAGAAAACATATCACACGACATTATATGAAAAGAAAACATATCACACGACATTATATGAAAAGAAAACATATCACACGACATTATATGAAAATAAAACATATCACACGACATTACATGAAAAGAAAACATATCACACGACATTATATGAAAAGAAAACATATCACACGACATTACATGAAAAGAAAACATATCACACGACATTACATGAAAAAAAAACATATCACACGACATTACATGAAAAGAAAACATATCACACGACATTATATGAAAAGAAAACATATCACACGACATTATATGAAAAGAAAACATATCACACGACATTACATGAAAAGAAAACATATCACACGACATTACATGAAAAGAAAACATATCACACGACATTACATGAAAAGAAACATATCACACGACATTACATGAAAAGAAAACATATCACACGACATTACATGAAAATGAAACATATCACACGACATTATATGAAAAGAAAACATATCACACGACATTATATGAAAAGAAAACATATCACACGACATTACATGAAAATAAAACATATCACACGACATTATATGAAAAGAAAACATATCACACGACATTATATGAAAAGAAAACATATCACACGACATTACATGAAAAGAAAACATATCACACGACATTATATGAAAATAAAACATATCACACGACATTACATGAAAAGAAAACATATCACACGACATTATATGAAAAGAAAACATATCACACGACATTACATGAAAATAGAACATATCACACGACATTACATGAAAAGAAAACATATCACACGACATTACATGAAAAGAAAACATATCACACGACATTATATGAAAAGAAAACATATCACACGACATTACATGAAAAGAAAACATATCACACGACATTACATGAAAAGAAAACATATCACACGACATTACATGAAAAGAAAACATATCACACGACATTACATGAAAATAAAACATATCACACGACATTACATGAAAAGAAAACATATCACACGACATTATATGAAAATAAAACATATCACACGACATTACATGGCAAGGAAACATATCACACGACATTACATTAAAAGAAACATATCACACGACATTACATGAAAATAAAACATATCACACGACATTATATGAAAATAAAACATATCACACGACATTACATGTAAATTAAACATATCACACGACATTACATGGCAAGTAAACATATCACACGACATTACATGGCAAGGAAACATATCACACGACATTACATGGCAAGGAAACATATCACACGACATTACATGGCAAGGAAACATATCACACGACATTACATGGCAAGGAAACATATCACAACACATCATCTAAAAAGGAAACATATCACAACACATCATCTAGAAAGGAAACATATCAGACGCAAATGAAACATATCAAACAGCATCCTTACAACGTAAAATCAACATCCGCGACGGAACGGACATCTCCATTACCGAAATACTGAGGCCACAGCGCTGCGTCATGAAGTGGAGGCGACGCCGTCACTGAGTGGACACGGCCGAAATATCAAGGCCAGCACGCAGGCTGTTCACGAGGAAGTGATCGATACAGATCATGTCTACGAGCGTCCCTTCCCACCTTAATGAAATGTTTCGCCGTCCTTGCCGCTGGAGTAGCTGGTGTGCAGCTTGGCGCTCCTCATGAGGTGGAGCTTCTGACTGCGCGGCAGCTTGAAGCCTCGCCGCTGGATGGCGGCGCCGAGGTGGTCACGAGTCAGCAGGGTAGTGGGTCGCCGCACCGCTCTTTCGTACTGGTACTCCTGCTTGGCCTTGCGACCCGGAGGCATGATCCTGCACTGCGGCCGGGCGGTGTTGATGCCGCGGTTCCCTTTGCACGTCACGTGGCCAAACTCCATCCTATTCAGGTCTCGAGAACCGCAACAGTATTCCTGCTGCAGCTTCCTGGCCTCCGCCCTCACCACAAACTTCCCAGTGGTGGCTTTCTCTCCAGCGTCAGTCGTGAACAGTCGAATACTGCTCATGGCCTCATGCGGGTGAACCAAGACACACCTCGTGAAGGCGTTCTTGGTCCTCATCGTAGGTGCATGGTTGGGTTTCTTTCTGTCCTCAACAACCACTGCCGTGCTGGCCCACAGTGTGTGCAGCGGTGAGTCGCTATACACACCCATGCCCAACACACACATCTGGCCGTTCATCAACGTGCACTCGTACTTCTCGACGAGGCACTTTTCTATGCAGCCCGCCACCGCTGAGGCAAGCACCTCGGCCACAGGGACGTTGGCTGCCAAACAGTGACACTGGAAGAGGCGCGTGAGGAGCCAGGCTGGCGTGCACACCCTCCGGGGAGCGTCATGGCAGTGACTGCGCAGGAAACCATACAGGAGAACCTGCGTCTGCAGCCTTAGCTGCTCCTGGTCTTCAGCGGCCCACGCGGATTGAACTGTGGGCTGTGCAAGGCACACCAATTTACCGCCTTCTTTGAGCCACGCATAATCTCCTCCCACTAGTCTGACAGTTTTTACTGTCTCTTTGTTATTTTCGTACAGCACAAAGCTGCCAGGTGCGGGGTGAGAAGATCTCCCACACACTCCTTGCCGATCGCTGGTAACCACAACGGGTCGGACCAGCGAAGGTTTCTGACCGTGGCTTCTAATTTTCAGATCGCGCGCATCTTCCCAGGGTGAGCTGGGCGACAAAAGATCTCGCCCTGCTTTCTTAGCAGGTTTGAACCTTCCTGCCTTGGGCAGCACAACGGATTTCTCGACGAGTTTTATCGGTGTGTTGTCACTCTCCCTGCCGAGGAGCTCCCGCTCCTCCCGGTACCACGAGGCGATCAGGGATGCCGCTCGCCCCCCTGGCTGAGCAAGGCGACCCCCGAGGCTCTTGGTTCCGGTGATTGGGTGGGCCATTCCTCTCTCTGGTATTTACACATAGGGCTCGATTCAACACATCACCTCGGATTCGAGTAAGCCGTTTTGGGGACCTTGGAGTTGACATTGCATCCCCCCGAGTCTAGAGCTGGTTGACCGCGAGGCCCGTGACGACACACACAGAATGATGGTGACGCCGCACAATGTGGAACGTCTCTCTCTCTCTCTCTCTCTCTCTCTCTCTCTCTCTCTCTCTCTCTCTCTCTCTCTCTATATATACAGCTATAGCTATGTGTGTGTGTGTGTGTGTGTGTGTGTGTGTGTGTGTTAATTTATGAATTTTCTAAGCATACACACACACACACACACACACACACACACACACCCACCCACACACACACCGGATTTAGAGTTGTGGGGGCCCTGGGCACAGCATGTTGTGGGGGCCCAATTTTCAGTCTGTTAAATGTATTGGGGGGTGGGCAGTGAGCGAAATTTAAGCGATTTGGTTCAGTTGAGAGGGCTAGGGGGCGTTGTATTGGAATATTGTGAAATAATATAATAATACGTTGTATTTATATAATTCATAGCGCACACAGAGCCAGTAGAATAAATTAATTAACCCTAAGAACTAGAGGCTACTGTCAAGTGATCATGTCACCCTACCCCACCCAGTACAAATGACTAAGATCGAGCAAAACACATAAGGTTTGTGTTTCGTTTGTGAGGATTTCACAGGCGAGAAGTGGATTGGATGCTCTTTGTGTCCTGAATGGTGTCATGTGGAGTGTGCTCATTTGTCTGGAATTAAGCAATATACATAAAATTAACTTCATTTGCACCCCATGCCTCCATAACGCATCTCTGGCTACCAGCATTGTGGTAAAAATGGATGAAATCAACCAAGAACTATCTAAAGAAATATCTAGTGTTAGGGATCGATTAGGTTGAAGCAAGGGCTGAGAAGGTGCAGGAGCTGGGATCAGTTGCTGACGCGGTTCGAGCAGACAAGGCAAATCTTAGTTGGGCTGAGGTGGCGAAGAGAGACAGGGAAGTCAGGAAGAATCTCTTGTTGTGGAAGCTTCTAACCAGGAAAAGAAGGCAACAGATACGAAGGATGAAGTCTCCCAGTCATTGAATGGCATTCACATAACTGATTCAAGATTCACAAATGGAGGTAATATTGTCATGAACTCTGACAATGAGAACACAAGGGATGAGGCTGCTCAACAATTGGTGTCTTAGTACCAAGAGTGTTGGAAAGATGAAACCAGAGATAATGATATGCAATGTTGAAAATGAGGAGTCCAAGGAAAATAGAAAGGAGGCCATCTTAGACCGCAATGAGATCTTATACACAACTGAGGGTGTTGAGAATAAGATTAAGCTGTTTTTTAATAAGCCTGCAGCTGGCGGCACAATGCACTACATTCTGAGGTGTGATCCAGCTGTGAGAGAGCTGACTCACAAGAATCATGACAAGTTGAAATTAGAATGGAGAATATAAACAGGAGAGACATATTCCGTGCAATTAGATGCTGTCAATGTCAGAGATACGGCCATTTTGAGGTCAACTGTACTGTTAAGAGCAATGGAAAGGCCCAAAAATGCTTCAAATGCACTGACGATCACAAATCGAAGGATTACGTTGAAGGATTGTGTGAGGTACAAGAAGCCTGAAATCAACCACTCAGTGAATGACCAGTGTTGTGTAGTACTTCACACCGAAATTGAGAGAATTCGTAACATTACCGATCATGGCTGTTAATTAGTGTTTGTACTCAAAGACAAATTATGTGTTAAATGTTCAGTGTGTTGGAAATAATTTAGTGTGAACCCAAACACGGCCAAGTGACTTTGATGATGCCAAGTTTTATCAAAAGGACATCAGTAGGCTATTCATGAAAGCAATCACGACTCACTCACTCACTACGACGTTGTGAATAAGTGCATCGGGGATTGTTATCGAGGCTAACATCGTAATTGTTGACGGCCCTCGCAGAGCACTGCACCAGCAGCGGAGCGGGGCCTGAAACCTCATCAACGGTAAACGGTAAACGGAGAAGAGAGAAGAGAGATTGAAATAAGGAGAAAAAGATAAAAACATCGAATAAGTCAAAATGAGAAAAAAAAAGAGAGAAATGATGAAAGAAAGAATCTAAGTAAAAGAAAAAGGAGGAAAGATACAAATTAAGAAAGGGAGGGAAGAAGGAAGGAAGGAAGGAGAATAAGATAGTTAATGGGATAAATAATTGAAGGAAGGATATTTAGAAAGGAAGACATGGGAATATGAATAACGTTCCAAGGAATGATGCAGAAAGAGAGGGAGAACAAAATATAGGTCACGACTATTTCATGAGCTAGTCTATACGAGAGAACTAAAACGATGAATAACTGTGAGGTAAAGACAGCAAGGCGAGGAAAACAGGGATTTGTATATCATGAGGTAGAGAGAGAAATGAGGAACAGCTGAGAGGATTAAAAGCTTATAAGAAGAGGAGGTGATGGTGGAGGAGGACGAGGAGGAGGAGGAGAAAAAATATTTACAAAAAATATGGGGAAGAGAAGTTAAAGGAAGGGAAGGGAGAGGAAGGGAGAGGAGGGAGGGAGGGAAAAGGAAGGAAAGGAAAGGAAGGAAAAGGAAGGGAAGGAAGAAGAAGGGAAGGAAGAAGAAAATAAGAAATATATGTAAAATAAAGATGATAGGGAAGAGAAGGAAGCGGAAGGGGGAAGGGAAAGATAATAAGAGGAGGGAGAGAGAAGGAAAAGGAAGGGAGTTAAGTATAAAAGGAGGAAGGACAAAAGGAAGGAAAGGAGGAAGAAAGAAAGGAGGAAGGAAGGAAGGGAGGAAACATGGAAACATGGAAACATGGAAACGCAGGCAACAGAAAGCCTATTGGCTCATTACGAGGTTGCCTGCTTGAGGATTTAATCTGCTCGACAGCCTGGGGCCTGGGGAGCAGATGAAAGCACCTCGACATTGAGGAGCAGATGAAAGCGCCTCGATATTGAGGAGCAGATGAAAGCAACTCAATATTCAGTTTACTCCCGACGCAGCGAAGTGACGGTCGATTCTATATTTGAAGGAGTTGATAGTATTCGCATTTACTACTTCTGAAGGAAGATTGTTCCAGTGACGGATGACTCGGTTTGAAAAGAAACTCCTTCCGATGTCTGTGTTACATCGACTAGACTGAATGGGTAAACCGTTATTTCTAGTTCTTAGGTTGGTTTGCAATTCAAAGAAATTGGAGTAATCAGTTATAGTAATAATAATAATAATAATAATAATAATAATAATAATAATAATAATAATAATAATAATAATAATAATAATAATAATAATAATAATAATAATAATAATAATAATAATAATAATAATAATAATAATAATAATAATAACGATAATAATAATAATGATAATAAAAAAATAATAATAATAATAATAATAATAATAATAATAATAATAATAATAATAATAATAATAATAATGATGATGATGATGATGATGATGATGATGATGATGATGATGATGATGATGATGATAATAATAATAATAATAATAATAATAATAATAATAATAATAATAATAATAATAATAATAATAATAATAATAATAATAATAATAATAATAATGATAATAATAATAATAATAATAATAATAATAATAATAATAATAATAATAATAATAATAATAATAATAATAATAATAATAATAATAATAATAATAATAATAATAATAATAATAATAATAATAATAATAATAATAATAATAATAATAATAATAATAATAATAATAATAATAATAATAATAATAATAATAATAATAATAATAATAATAATAATAATAATAATAATAATAATAATAATAATAATAATAATAATAATAATAATAATAATAATAATAATAATAATAATAATAATAATAATAATAATAATAATAATAATAATAATAATAATAATAATAATAATAATAATAATAATAATAATAATAATAATAATAATAATAATAATAATAATAATAATAATAATAATAATAATAATAATAATAATAATAATAATAATAATAATAATAATAATAATAATAATAATAATAAT
This sequence comes from Eriocheir sinensis, assembly GCF_024679095.1. Taxonomy (NCBI): domain Eukaryota; kingdom Metazoa; phylum Arthropoda; class Malacostraca; order Decapoda; family Varunidae; genus Eriocheir; species Eriocheir sinensis. The sequence continues at coordinate 104,875 of NW_026112320.1, read as the reverse complement.
AATAATAATAATAATAATAATAATAATAATAATAATAATAATAATAATAATAATAATAATAATAATAATAATAATAATAATAATAATAATAATAATAATAATAATAATAATAATAATAATAATAATAATAATAATAATAATAATAATAATAATAATAATAATAATAATAATAATAATAATAATAATAATAATAATAATAATAATAATAATAATAATAATAATAATAATAATAATAATAATAATAATTGACTTGGTGAAAGTGAAGGGAAGGAAGGAAAGGAAGGAAGGAAGGAAAGGAAAGGAAGGAAGGGAAAGGAAAGGGAAGGAAATGAAATGAAAGGGAAAAGGAAAGGAAAAGGAAGGGAAGGGAAGGAGGGAAAGAAAAGGAAGGAAATGAAATGAAAGGAAGGGAAGGAAAGGAAAAGGAAGGGAAGGGGAGGGGAAAGAAATGGAAGGAAATGAAATGAAAGTAAGGAAAGCAAAAGAAAAGAAAGGAAGAAAGGAAGGAAGGAAGGGAAGGAAAGGAAATGAAAGAAAGGGAAAGGAAAGGAAGGAAAGGAAAGGAAAAGGAAGGAAGGGAAGGAGGGGAAAGAAAAGGAAGGAAATGAAATGAAAGGAAGGGAATGGAAAAGAAAGGAAAGGAAAAGGGAAGGAAGGAAGGAAGGAAGGAAAGAAATGAAAGGAAGGGAAAGGAAAGGAAGGGAAAGGAAAGGAAGGGAAAGGAAGGAAGGGAAGGAGGGAAAGAAAAGGAAGGAAATGAAATGAAAGGAAGGAATGGAAAAGAAAGGAAAGGAAAGGAAGGAAGGAAGGAAGGAAGGAAAGAAAGAAAGGAAAAAGGGAAAGGAAATGAAAGAAAGGAAGGAAGGAAGGAAGGGAAAGGAAAGGAAAAGGAAGGGAAGGAAGGAGGGGAAAGAAAAGGAAGGAAATGAAATGAAAGGAAGGGAATGGAAAGGAAAGGAAAGGAAAGGGAAGGGAAGGAAGGAAGGAAAGAAAATGAAAGAAAGGGAAAGGAAAGGAAGGGAAAGGAAAGGAAAAGGAAGGGAAGGAAGGAGGGGAAAGAAAAGGAAGGAAATGAAATGAAAGGAAGGAATGGAAAAGAAAGGAAAGGAAAGGAAGGGAAGGAAGGAAGGAAAGAAAATGAAAGAAAGGAAAGGAAAGGTAAAGGAAAGGAAAGGAAAAGGAAGGGAAGGGAAGGAGGGGAAAGAAAAGGAAGGAAATGAAATGAATGGAAGGGAATGGAAAAGAAAGGAAAGGAAAGGAAGGGAAGGAAGGGAAGGAAAGAAATGAAAGAAAGGGAAAGGAAAGGAAAAGGAAAGAAAGGGAAAGACAGGGAAGGGAAAGAAAAGGAAGGAATTGAAATGAATGGAAGGAATGGAAAAGAAAGGAAAGGAAAGGGAAGGAAGGAAAGGAAAGGAAAGGAAGGGAAGGGAAGAAGGAAGAAAATGAAAGAAAGGAAAGGAAGGGAAAGGAAAGGAAAAGGAAGGGAAGGGAAGCGAGGGGAAAGAAAAGGAAGGAAATGAAATGAAAGGAAGGGAATGGAAAAGAAAGGAAAGGAAAGGGAAGGGAAGGGAAGGGAAGGGAAGGAAAGAAAATGAAAGAAAGGGAAAGGAAAGGAAAAGGAAGGGAAGGGAAGCGAAGGGAACGAAAAGGAAGGAAATGAAATGAAAGGAAAGGAAATGAAAAGAAAGGAAATGAAATGAAAAGAAAGGAAAGGGAAGGGAAGGGAAGGGAAGGGAAGGAAAGGAAAGGAAAGGAAAGGAAAGAAAAGGAAAGGGAAAGAAAAGGAAAGGGAAGGAAAGAAAAGGAAAGGGAAAGAAAAGGAAAGAAAATTAAAAGAAATAAATTGAAAGGGAAGGGGAACGAAGAAGGGGGAGAGGGTTCAGAGGAGGAAGATAAGCGATATAATAAAATTAAATGAGGCCAATAATGGAGGAGGAGGAGGAGGAGGAGGAGAGGATACATGGAAACATGGATATGCAGGCAACATAAAGCTTATTGGCTCTTACGAGGTTGCCCGCTCCAATGATTTAATCTGCATTACAGCTACTTGAGCTTGAGGAGCAGGTGAAAGAACCTCGATATTGAGGAGCAGGTGAAAGCACCTCGATATTGAGGAGCAGATTAAAGCACCTCGATATTGAGGAGCAGATGAAAGCACCTCGATATTGAGGAGCAGGTGAAAGCACCTCGATATTGAGGAGCAGATGAAAGCACCTCGATATTGAGGAGCAGGTGAAAGCACCTCGATATTGAGGAGCAGATGAAAGCACCTCGATATTGAGGAGCAGATGAAAGCACCTCGATATTGAGGAGCAGATGAAAGCACCTCGATATTGAGGAGCAGATGAAAGCACCTCGATATTGAGGAGCAGATGAAAGCACCTCGATATTGAGGAGCAGATGAAAGCACCTCGATATTGAGGAGCAGATGAAAGCACCTCGATATTGAGGAGCAGATGAAAGCACCTCGATATTGAGGAGCAGATGAAAGCACCTCGATATTGAGGAGCAGATGAAAGCACCTCGATATTGAGGAGCAGATGAAAGCACCTCGATATTGAGGAGCAGATGAAAGCACCTCGATGTTGAGGAGCAGATGAAAGCACCTCGATATTGAGGAGCAGATGAAAGCACCTCGACATTGAGGAGCAGATGAAAGCACCTCGATATTGAGGAGCAGATGAAAACACCTCGATATTGAGGAGCAGATGATAGCACCTCGATATTGAGGAGCAGATGAAAGTACCTCGATATTGAGGAGTAGATTAAAGCACCTCGATATTGAGGAGCAGATGATAGCACCTCGATATTGAGGAGCAGATGAAAGCACCTTGATATTGAGGGGCAGATGAAAGCACCTCGATATTTAGGAGCAGATGAAAGCACCTCGTTATTTAGGAGCAGATTAAAGCACCTCGATATTGAGGAGCAGATGAAAGCACCTCGATATTCAGTTTCCTCCCGACGCAGCGAAATGACGGGCGATTCTATATATGAAGGAGTTGACGGTATTCAAGTTTACTACTTCTGAGGGAAGATTGTTCCAGTGGGAGATGACTCGGTTCGAAAAGAAACTCCTTCCAATGTCTATTACATCGACTCGACTGCATGGGTAAACCGTTATTTCTAGTTCTTGAGTTGGTGTGCAGTTCAAAGAATTTGGAGTAGTCGACGTTATCGAACTTTTCAGGTACTTGAAGACTTGAATCATATTCCCTCGTAGACGTCTTTTCTCCAGTGTAAAGAGATTGAGTCGCTCGAGTCGTTCCTCGTACGTTAGCCCCTTAAGGTTGGAATCATCTTCGTGGCGCGTCGTTGAATCCTTTCCAGTAAAACAATGTCCTTTCTGTAATTAGGAGACCAGAACTGTACTGCATATTCGAGGTGCGGTCTTACCATGGAATTATACAAGGATAGCATCACGTCTGGCGCCTTGCTCTCGAATTTCCTCGCTATGAACCAGAGCATAGTGTTGGCTTTGTTATATGATTTTTTTTTTTACAGTGATTCGCGTGTTTCAGGTCATTCCTGAAGATATATATATATATATATATATATATATATATATATATATATATATATATATATATATATATATATATATATATATATATATATATATATATATATATATATATATATATATATATACTGAGGTCTTTCTGAATGATTTCGCAGTCGGTGTTTGTAAGGCCTTTCCACCCACCTTGGAGTCATCAGCAAATTTCGATATTGTGGATTTCAGTCCAGTTTAGAGGTCATTTATATATATATATATATATATATATATATATATATATATATATATATATATATATATATATATATATATATATATATATATATATATATATATATATATATATATATATATATATATATATATATATATATATATATATATATATATATATATATATATATATATATATATATATATATATATATATATATGATGATTTCGCAGTCGGTGTTTGTAGGCCTTTCCACCCACCTTGAGTCATCAGCAAATTTCGATATTGTGGATTTCAGTCTTGATTCAAGGTCATTGTGATATATATATATATATATATATATATATATATATATATATATATATATATATATATATATATATATATATATATATATATATATATATATATATATATATATATATATATATATATATATATATATATATATATATATATATATATATATATATATATATATATATATATATATATATATATATATATATATATATATATATATATATATATATATATATATATATATATATATATATATATATATATATATATATATATATATATATATATATATAGGGGTGGAGGCCCACAGCCCCGAGCGCGCTGTACTGGTGAGTGAAGGCAGTTTTCGTGGCCTCAGCTGTCAAATCGGCCGCCATATTGTTCAAGCCGTGAGGTACGAATACGAGGGTGTAGCGCGCCTAACATGGTGGCCGCTTGCCCTTAGAGTACCGCATCCATGGAGCACCGTAATGTTTTTATTTGATCTTTTTACTGTTTTCCAGCACTTTAACATGCAGGCGGATGAAATTAAAATAATTTCGTAATTTATTAGTGTAAATATACTGTAACAGGCAAGAAAGTACTGTACATGATATCCAAGAAGCGCGGTAATGTATTTATGTTAACAAAGAAATGCGGTGAGGACAATTCATCACCAAGATGTGTGGTCTCCTTTACAAATACAAGTTAGAAAATTGTAATCGGCAAGCATGTACTGCCAGTCTGCGTGGTCTGGCCGGCCGCTCATGGAGGTACATCCGTTTGGCCACTCCTCTCCGGCTTGAACAATATGGCCGACTGACAGTTTCGTGGCTTCAAACCGCGAGACTCCATGCCCTCTCTCTCTCTCTCTCTCTCTCTCTCTCTCTCTCTCTCTCTCTCTCTCTCTCTCTCTCTCTCTCTCTCTCTCTCTCTCTCTCTCTCTCTCTCTCTCTCTCTCTCTCTCTCTCTCTCTCTCTCTCTCTCTCACTCTCTATATCTCTCTATATCTCTCTCTCTCTCTCTCTCTCTCTCTCTCTATATATATATATATATATATATATATATATATATATATATATATATATATATATATATATATATATATATATATATATATATATATATATATATATATATATATATATATATATATATATATATATATATATATATATATATATATATATATATATATATATATATATATATATATATATATATATATATATATAAAATGGGTCCCAGCACTGACCCTGAGGCACTCCACAAGTGAATGGAAGCCAATCGGAAGGCTGTCCGTTGAGTAGTGCTCGTTGTTATATGCTGGTGGGCCAATCTCTTATCCACGCGATCAGATTGGCTCCAATGCCCGCCGAGTGCAGTTTCTTAAGGAGTCGCTCGTGCGGTACCTTGTCGAAGGGTTTCTGAAAGTCCAGGTATATAACATCACTGGGGATGTGGGCATCCCAGTTCTTATATATATCTTGGAAGAAGTCTAATAAATTCGTTAGGCAGGAGCGCTTGTTTCTGAAGCCTTACTGGGTGTCGGAGATGGCATTATTGTCTTCTAGAAACTTAAAAAGTTTGTCTCTAATGATCTTTTCGAGTATTTCTCCTGCCACTGATGTCAGTGTAGTTTAATGCAACGCTTTTGTCTCCTTTTTTTGAAAATTCGTGTTACGTTCGCCATCTTCCAGTCTTCCGGGACCTTATTCAATTGAACTGACCGGTTGAATATATTAGTGAGTGGTTGAAGTATTTGTTGTTTAAGCTCTTTTAATAACCGCGGACAAACTGTCAGGTCCCGCTGACTTGTTCGTGTCGAGTTTGTCCAAATACTTTTTTTCACTTCTCGGCGGGTCAGGGCCCTCAGTCCTCGACTGTGAATACGGATGCGAAGTTACTGTTGATGATTCTGACCTTCTGTTTACTGTCCCGAGTTACTGATCCAGTCTCGTCTCTCAGGGGACCAGTATTGGTTATATGTTTTTCGATCTGATGTATGTGAATATTTTTTAGGAGTTTTATTTGTCGCGCGCTATTTGTTTATCATAGTTGCGTTTACTACCTCGAATAAGGGTGCGTCAAGCTTTTAGGCTGGTGTGGTACTGTGTGCGGGCTTCCGCAGTGTCATTCTCTTTCATTAGATTATAATTTCTTTTTTTAAAGTTTACCGCCCTTTTTAATTCTCTGGACATTCACGGTTGATCTACGGCACCATTTACTCGCCTGGGTTTCATAGGTACTGTAGCCTTCTCTACTCCCAAAAGCTTATCTTTGAAGTCGTACCACACGTTGTCGATTGTATTGTCGGTGAGGTTAAGTTGGTCCCAGGTCGCAGGAGGAAGCAGCTCACGGGCTAGGATGAAATTTGCTTTTTTGTAGTCTGGTATCACTGACAGATTGTCTACGAGTTTGTGACATATGCTGACATTAAAACGGATTTAGTGGTGATCGCAACCATCAATGTTTTCACCAACTTCACAGTCGCGAATGAGGTCGGGGTCGCTTACTAATACCAAATCCAGCAGATTGTTTTCTCTTGTCGGTTGAGTTACAACTTGGGTGAGGACCACCTGACGTCACCTAATCTGCGCCTGAGTTGACCTCCCATTTATTTAGACCTTGTTATATATTTTGCCTGTGCGTACCAACACACACGTCATATTACATACTATTTTTCGCCCATATCTTGGCTCAGTGTGTAGTGTTGCGTGTACTCGTGCCCGGCAACCTATTACTTTGATCAAAATGGCATAATTAGATTTACGGATACAATAATTAACACTTCCCGCTGCCAAAATCACCTCCTTTCTCACAGACAGCGCCGCGGGTGGACGCTTAGAGAAACACAAAACAGGAGAACCAATGGAACGCCTGCCTTTCGTCACATTAGTCGTGGCAGCCAATCACATCAGAGCTACCGCTAAGGTGGTAGGGACCGCCAGTTTGAGTAATTTGTGGCGGTGGGGGCGGAATTTTTCTTGGGTAAACAGTTACTGAGGACAATTTTGTGGACTGCAGAAGATTGGCGAGAACACAGTGTTCTCCCCACAGCCATAATCTGCTACACTTGTGGTGGAAGCTGTAATATTAAGTATGCTCTCAAGAGGCGTACGTAAGAGGAGTATACTTACAGATCGCCGCCTCGATAATTATGTGAAGGTCTAAGTTTTGTCTGTATACAGCCTTTCCTATGGTTTCCCGAGAGGTTTTAAGGTTAGTACACGGTGCTGTCTATTCACCTCCGTATAATTCATGGTGACTGGTCGTAAATATGTTTATTTTAACCGTGAAATGGCTACATTGTGACGCTGACACAATCTGGCACCTCCACAACTAGTCGTCTTACGGTGAAAAAATCTTCCTCCATGTAAGAAACCATCGTGTTTTAGCCTACACAAAAATAAATAGTCAGTATCTCAGAGTAAGCCACAGGAGCCTCCATTTAGTTTTTAGCGTTGCTTTTGTCTTTTCAATGTAATATGCAGAAAAGTGAGTTAGTCTTTATATGGATTTTTTTTTCATTTATTCGTTGTTTTCATCATATTTCTTTCATATTCTGGAGTGCATTATTTTCACCGCCCGAGAGCAAGAAAAAACAGTTATAATGAGTTGAGCACAATTTAACGAGCACCGCCGCGGGGCGTCATAATTATATTCTCTTTTCGCGACGCTCCGGGCGGCCGTGTGTGCGGCGGGCCATAGCTGTGCACCGCCGCGTCTGTGTCTGCCTGTCTGTCTGTCTTTGTGCCTGCCCGTTGGGTGTGTAAAGGCGCGTCCACACCAGGAATCTTTGCATGAAAACAATGTATCCCAGACGCTGCCCAAGTGTTTCGGTAAACCACTGGGATACATTTGAATGCCCTCGGGAAATATTGTTTCCTGTCCATATCTCAGGGTTGTTCTCAGGATGTCGGTGTGTGCGGAGACTGCTGCAATGGCGTCTGTGATTTGCTTATTATTGCATTCACTGGAGAGCAAGAAGAAGACAAGGAAACGCGTATGGGTGAGGTAGTTTATAAAAAGTTGAGCATTACAGAATGACTCACTTTTGGCGGAGCCGAGAGTTAATGGAGCAGGGTTTAATTAATTAATAATTTTCTTGGAAGGTCAACCACTAACTTTGAGGAACTATTACGAACGGTGGCTCCCAAAATACCACGAATCGATACCAGGCACAGAAAAGCCATTCCAGCTTCCTTCAGCTTGCAGCTATAATCTGACAGGCGCAGATCTTTTTACGAGCCTCATTAACACCTTCGAAATGTCAAAGTTGCGATTCCATACAAACTTTCCTGGTGTGGGCGGTCCTGAGAAACAGTTGGGAAGCATTTGAAAATAAAATTTTGTTTTCCATCCTGGATGGAATACATGAGAAACTTTTGCGCGCTCGCGCGTGTATATGCGGGTGTGGGTGTATTTGCATATATATATATATATATATATATATATATATATATATATATATATATATATATATATATATATATATATATATATATATATATATATATATATATATATAGTCACACACACACTTTACTTGCTTAAAGTAGTCCTTCGAAACGAAGACGACTGTCGCTCCACATTAGGTGCGCCGATGACGTCGCTGGTGAGAGCGGAGGCCGAATTCCGAGGCGCAGATACGGCCACAGGTCAGGCACGTGACCCCGCTTCCCGGAGACGGAGGTGGAAGGTCCTGCCGTACATGTCGACGGCGCCGCTTTTCCTCTCTATCCCTTGTTTTGGCTGCCTCAAGGAGTTTCGTCTCCTCCTTGGCAGCAGCACGCCAGGTGGGTCAGGAGGCAGCCATAGTCTCAAGTTGGGTTGGTGAGATGTTGAGTTTTTTAGTGTGGTTTTGAGGTGGCCCTTGAACCTCTTCTTTTGCCCCCCTGCGCTCCGCTTGCTCGTCCTTATCTCTCCATTGAGCACTTGGTAAGGCTGACGGTTGGGAGGCATCCGAATTGTGTGGCCAACCCACCGCAGCTGACGACCATAGAGAATGGCCTCCAGACTGGTGCAGCCGGTGCGTGCGTAGATGTCCGAGTGCATCACTTTGTCCTTCCAGGATAATCCCAATATGCGCTGTAAGCAGGTAATATGGAGGGCCTCGAGGTTCTTTATGTGGGAGCGATGGGGAGTCCAGGCTTCACAGCCGTAGAGCAAGGTGGAGATGCAGACGGCGTGGTAGACTTTGTTCTTAGTTGAAATGGTGAGGAAAAGCGCGCTTACTCAGGCGTCCAAAAGCAGACGAAGCCATCCTCAGTCTGTTCTGGATCTCGTCTCCGAGGTCGAGGTTGGAGCTGAGAGCGGAGCCAAGAGAGGTAAAGCGGTCGACATTATTCAAGATACTCTCTTCTAGTGTGAGAGGTGGTGGTTGGGGGGCGTTGGTGGAAGACAGTTGGCACATGACCTCGGTCTTGCGGGTGTTGACTTTCAGGCCCATACGATGGTAGCTGGAGGCATAGGCGCACACATTTATCTGCAGAGCTTTATCAGAGGTTGCAGCGATGGCAGTATCATCAGCGTACTGAAGGTCGAGGATGTTTCACACCGATGTTTTGGTGGTGGCATTTAGCTGACGGAAGTTGAACAGACTGCCGTCAAGTCTGTATTTGATGGCAACGGCGTCGTCTCGATCTATCTTTTCACGCGAGATGAGCGTGACGGCCACGAGGAAGATGTTAAAGAAGGCCGGAACGAGCACGCAGCCCTGTTTAACGCCGGTGTTTACGTTGAATGGTTCAGATTCTTCACCTCCGATAGAAACCCGCGCCGACATCCCATCGTGGAGCGACCGCAGTATTGCAAGGAACTTTGGAGGACAGCCGCAACTGGAGAGGACACCCCAGACGATCCCTATTTACGGTGTCAAATTCCTTGGTCAGATCTACGAAGGCCAGGAAGAGATCTTTATGCTGCTGCTCCCTGCATTTTTCTAGCAACTGTCTGGCTACAAAGACCATGTCGATGGTAGAGCGGTCAGGTCGGAAACCACACTGGGATTCGAGTAGAACGTCGTCCACTACGCTCGAGAGAAGGCTGTTGAGCATAACCGTTGCGAGGACTTTTCCCGCTATAGAGAATAGTGAGATTCCGCTGCAGTTTCCGCAGTCGGCTTTGTCGCCTTTCTACTTATATATTGGCATGATTTTGGCATCTTTCCATTGCTGTGGGAGGTTCTCAGTATCCCAGGCTGTGGTGATAAACTGAAACAGGCGACGTTTGAGCTGGTATCCGCCGTTTTTCCAGATCTCGGCTGGTATAAGATCTGGACCTGCAGCTTTATGGTTCTTAAGACTTTGAACTGCGCTGTTGACCGCTGAAAGATTGCAGAGCGTCGAGGTTGGGAAGTAGATGAGGAACTGGGAGCTCGTCGATGATAGATGGATCCACAGGGTTAGTGCTGTTCAAAAGGTGAGACAGGTGTTCTATCAACCTCTCCAAAATACCCTGGCGGTCCTTAATGAGCGTGGATCTGTCGGCAGAACGCACGGGGACTGGCGTCATAGAAGCTACGGGTGTTATTGCGGTCGGCGAGAAGCTGGATTTGCTCTGCCTTCCTGATCCACCAGGCGTTTTCCATGGCGCGGAGTTCGGACTGAGCACGGAAGCGGAGGTCCGCGTGCCGCTGGCGGAGAGGGACCGATAACGGGTTAGCAAGGCAAGAAGTGTGGGCTGCGTTTTTCTCAGCCAGCAGGGCCCGGATGCCCTCCGCGTTCTCATCAAACCAATCCTGATGTCGGCGCTCATTCTGCCCGAGTGCCGTTTAAGCAACCTCTAAAAGGGCAGTGGAGAATTGATCCCAGCATGCAGTGAGATCAGAGGTGGATGCCACAGGTGGGGGCTCAGGGATGTCATCAAGCCTGGCATCAATCTTCTGGCGGAGGACAGACAGCTTAACTGGATCACTGAATGCATTGCGGTTAATGCTCTTCTTTGGGTCGGATTTTTTTATGGGAGGTCGAATGCGTAGCCGTAGGAGGGATCTGACGAGACGATGATCGGTCCAGCATTCAGCGTCCCTCATGGCACGCGTGATGGATACGTCACACACGTCGGAGCTTTGGACTACCACGTAGTCCAGCAAGTGCCAGTGACGAGGTCACACACACACACGCACACACACACACACACACACACACACACACACACACACACACACACACACACACACACACAGATCGACGCTAAAGTGCACTTGCTCATGTCGTGAGGGTACCTGCTGGCGATTACGAGTCCAACACTTGATCAGTCCGCGGTGAATTACATACTTGTGGCCCAGACCTGACCGAGATCAGATGTGGGTCACGGCGCTCCGAAAGGAGCAGCCAGGGGCCAGACTGTTGGCCTCCCCCCTTCCCCTCCATCCCCCTCTCCCTTTTCATCAAAACCCAACACCGTAAGATACTTTTGTGACATCATGGTGACAGACAGTGAGTGCAGTACGTTTGTGGTGCCGTGAAGACACTGAAGAGTACATAGAAATAGCCGGTGTGACGTCGACGCGGCCTTACCATCCAACCGACGCCCCAGGTGGCTCCAGGTACACCAGCCCGACCATCATGGTGCTGGGAGAATTCGGTTCAGGTGCAGTGCAGTGTTGAGGCCCGTCACTCAGGTGGAGTCATGGTTGGGGCAATCAGCACGCCGCTCAACATACAAGGCAGTGCAGACGATATGGATGTTCCCACGCCTACTGCCGCGCGGTCCACCTCTTTCTATCTTGTCTCACCGGCTGGATAGATTAGCAGGTCGTCGCTAAGCCCATAAGCTGAGTGACGGCCGACATCGCCTCTACCTGCACCCCTGACCCTTTTTGACCTGGGGTTGACCTTGGGCTTACATCTGACTAGGGTTTGTTTCCCGGGATCCCGGGATCCCGGACAATTTTCAAGGTTTAATAATCCCGGGATATTTTTGCAAATCCCGGGAAATCCCGAGATGAAAAATCATGAAATTAAGTATAAAAAAAAAAAAGACAAATTTGACTGCAGGATAGTTGTGAACTTGTGAACTTGTGCTTCTATTTATATGTATATACAGGGTGTCCCGTGAGGAGTGTTTTGTGTGTGTGTGTGAACACTGTGAAGGAAGGACTTACTGTTTAGGTATTCTCTTGAGTATTATAAAGCAGCCATGGCACTCCCGTTACCCGTAACAGAGCCCGTATAATGAACACCATGTCTGCATATTCCACTTTGCTGTATGTATACGGCATTGAGATGAGCGTGACAGCTTAAAAAAAAAAAAAAACAGCACACTTTTCCTCCTCGCGTGAGTGACCGAACAGTGACGGTTACCAGTAAACTGTCTGTCTGTCTGTCTGTTTGCCTGCCCGCACAGCTGATCGCTGTTGCCATAGTTCCCAACGTTTTAGCTACTTATTGCTAAGATGATACATAACTTTTTTTTTTATGTTGGACATGTAATGTGAGTGGAATCCGAACGGGCCTTCTCAGCAGCTGGACTGTTTGTCACAAAAATGAGGACCCGTTTAAGTGATAGAAGTGTAGACTGCTTGTGCTACTTAAGAGCTTATTATAAAAATTCCATAGATTCTTCCTAGATCTTAATCAGTATAGTTCTTAAGACCCACAAGTGTTGGAAAGTTTTTTCTTAGATTCAGTTTAATTTTCAAGACCCGGAAGGATTGGAAAGCTTTTTCTTTTTTTTCTTTAGGGCCTGAAAGGCTAATCAGGGTTATAGGTTAAAGCCCTAAAATCTGAAATGAGGAAACCAGTTTAGTTTTTATGAAGGAGGAATGCAAATATCTCCTTAATTAATTTTGCTAAATTTTGTCAGTTATTATTCTCATTTATGGAAAACTTCTGTATACATTTTTTTCCTTCATTTATTTGACCCGGAAGAGTTGGATTTTTTTTTTTTTCGCCTGAAAGGCCCATCTGGGTTAACGTCCTAAATTATGAAAACAAGAAACCAGTTTAGCTTATGTGAAGGAAAAATGTAAATACTTTCAAGACCCGGAAGGGTTGGAAAGCTTTTTTTTTTTCTTTTTTTTTCTTTAGGGCTTGAAAAGCTAATCAGGGTTATAGGTTAAAGCCCTAAAATCTGAAATCAGGAAACCAGTTTACTTTATATGAAGGAGGAATGCAAATATTTCATCAATTCATTTTGTTAAATTATGTCAATTATTATTTTCATGTATGGAAAATTTCAGTATACATTTTCTTTTCCTTATATATCTGACAATTTTTTTTTTGTCATTTACATTTAATCATTACTGTTTTTCAGAGATTGAAAACATATTGTGTGTTGAATTTGTGTTACTTAAGATTTTTCATGAAATCCCATAGATGCTATATGAATGCAGAATATAATTTTCCTTTTGATTAATTCATTTAATTTAATTTTATGTCATTAATTATTGTTTTTATTTTATGGAAAATTGTTCGTGTTATTTATGATCTTATTATCAAAATTCCATACATGCTCGATTGCTTATTAATCATTTTAGTTTACACAGGAATGCAGAACATGTATGTTTTATTTTTTATTCATTCATTTGATTAAACTTACTGTCATTTATTGCTTTCATTTTATGGAAATTTGCTTGTGTTAAATAAGATCTTATTCTATGAGATACTTCTTAATCATTTAGTTCATATTATAAATAAAGAATGCATACGTTTAATTTTTCTTCATTTATTTTTATTAAATTTTCAGTCATTAAGTACTCTTTTCATTTCACTGGGTATACATGGAAACAAATGTTTTTTTTTTCTTTATCAGCGATAATGAACTATAATTCACATTGTCATTCACATTGGAATTCGGAAGCAGAAAAAAAAGTAGTAAACGCAGCATATACTAGCTCTTATTCTTATTCCTTTTACTTTGTTGAGAAACAAAGTGTATGCTGAAAATTTGGAATTAAATATTAAGTGGAATTAATAAGACAGTCAATCTACAGTAATATTTTTGCATATCTATTAATGTTAAGCACATCAAAAATCTGAACGTGAAACTAGGTATAATGTGCAATTTTAGACAATTGAAAATCCTGGAAATCCAGGATCCAGGATTAGCTAATTTTATCCGGAATCCGGGACAAAGAAAAGGTCCAAAACGACAATCCCTACATCTGACCCGTCATCCGAAAAACCACACCGCCTCCTACCGCACCAGCGCACTGCATTCCACCACCTCACCTCCCCCCACCACCCCAGACCCCAATATCCCTTTCATATTGTACATTTTCCCTTTCTTTTTTTTTTCTATTATATTTCAAAAGTGTATTTGTTACGTGTATATTTTCAGCTTTACAGCTGCTATCATTTAATAAACCGTTTATTATTATTATTATTATTACGTACATTCTCTCAATGTTTCTCAATTATTTCCTGAATGTATCCAAGTTGTTTCTCAACTGCTTCCCGAGCCACTAGGGAAACGTCTGGGATACACTATTGTCATACAAAGATTCCTGGTGTGGACGCGCCTTAATGTCCTGCCTGCCTGTGCCGTGAGCTGTGTCGGGTGGCGGTTCTCAGTCTGTCAGTCTGAGTTGCCAGTTATGTAAGTGGGGTCTGTCTGTCTGTCTAAATTAGTGACTCTGTCTGTCTGTCTGCTCGTCTGTGTCTTGGTGACTGTCTGGCTGGGCGTCGGTTAGTCTTTTTCTCGGTTACGTCAGGCGACTGTCTGTGTGTTGTAATCTGAAAAAATCTGTGTCTTTTTTTTTTTTTTTTTTTGTGTGTGTGTGTTTGTGTGTGGGGGTGTGTTGTGTCTCTCTCTCTCTCTCTCTCTCTCTCTCTCTCTCTCTCTCTCTCTCTCTCTCTCTCTCTCTCTCTCTCTCTCTCTCTCTCTCTCTCTCTCTCTCTCTCTCTCTCTCTCTCTGTTCGTTTTTCAGAAGAGGAAAGTAGAGTGGGAAAGATAAATCAAGGAGGAGAAAGAAAGGAAAGGAGGAACCAGAGACGAGAGAATCAAGGAGGAGAAAGGAGAGGAAGAGAACGAAAGGAAGGAGAATTATATTTTGAGTCGGTCCGAAGCAATGATGTTTTATTTTTATTTATCATTATTTTATTTATTTATTTTGCTTCACTTTAATCCTTCTTCCCACCCACATCCTCGGTGCTCCCTGTTCCTTAGTGGGGAGAGGAGGGAGGAAGCAGGGAAGGATGGAACACACGCACTTATCCTGCATCCTCCACATCATAAAATAAAACTGATGGTGATTCGAGATTCGCGGCCTTCGAACCCACGAGTGAAGCAACGAACCACCTCAACCATCACACGGGAGCAATCATCTCCACAACACAATCTCCTTAGCCATTAAACACAGGAATATAGAAACCTTGGAGCATCGGAGTATGAGAAGCACACTAGTCTACCTTCCATTACGTTCAACATGACCAAAATAACCGGTATCCGTTGAAGTGTTTAAGTTCATTCAGTTAGAGTTTCAAGATTCGTCTGTTGCTCTCCACTCGGATGCTAACCCTTCGTCAGTCGCCGCGAGAGTTGGAGACAGGAAGGGCGCGTCGTGTCATGTCTTCATATTTATTGTGTGTTTTGGTGGCGTGTGGCGTTGCGGAAGGAAGCTGCTGCGGACGGGTAGGGAGGCGGGGGGCACGAGCTGCGCTGGGAAGAAAGGTGAGTGGTCCTTTGTTGGGAGGTGAGCCGAGCGTCCATCATGGGCCAGGAGGGTGGTAGCTGGCCCCTCCAGCCTTCACGTGAGGAAGAAAGCGGGATACAAATATCTACCGCAAACTTTTTAACATGTTTTTTTTATTTCATTGATGTAAACGATTTTATGCACAATATTTCAACATGGACTGAACAAATTTGTGATTTGTGTACTATAGTCTATCGAATCTATCTTGAGCCTCTAGGCACGGCTCCCCTGAGCCGCGCTAATGTTGCATCACCCCGTCGCTCTCCCCAGAGGAGCTGGCTACCTCTCTCTCTCTCTCTCTCTCTCTCTCTCTCTCTCTCTCTCTCTCTCTCTCTCTCTCTCTCTCTCTCTCTCTCTCTCTCTCTCTCTCTCTCTCTCTCTCTCTCTCTCTCTCTCTCTCTCTCTCTCTCTCTCTTATTTGCGTTATATTTAATATATTTTGCTTGGCTGTGCAGGACGCGAGAGTGAGACTTACGTGAGTCTTCCATGGTGGCGGAAGGGTGAATGGTGCGGCACCATCACATGAGCAGCGTTGCCAAGTGAAATGGAAGGTTTACAGAGTCGCTGTCTTTCCCTCAAAGACCAGGCCTCTCATAACACCATGCAGTCGTATTATATATATATATATATATATATATATATATATATATATATATATATATATATATATATATATATATATATATATATATATATATATATATATATATATATATATATATATATATATATATATATATATATATATATATATATATATATATATATATATATATATATATATATATATATATATATATATATATGTATATATATATATATATATATATATATATATATATATATATATATATATATATATATATATATATATATATATATATATATATATATATATAAATGGCATACACCATATACTGGGAGGTGAGAATGGGGAGGACTCCCCTTCTGGCTGCCGACCCGAGAGGTGTCTTGATAACTCCTCGAACCTCTTTCTTCTCAATTTCTGCAACATTCGCGGTCTTCGCTCCAATTTTCATTCTGTGGAACATCATCTCTCCTCCTCTAAACCTCACCTTCTCTTCCTTACTGAAACACAGGTTTCTGAGGCTACTGACAGCAATCTCTACTCTGTTCCTCCTACTATCTCTATCCTAAATTTCAATCCAAAGCTGGATGTTGCGCCTACGTGCGCAACGACATCACTTGCTCTCGTGCCCACGACCTTGACTCTTCTGAATTTTCCACCATCTGGTTAAGACTTCACTGTCATTCTATTACTAAATACATCTGTGCTGTTTATCTCTCACCTAACTCTACCAACTATGTAAAATTCTTTGACTATTTGAATTCTAAAGTGGAGCACATCTTGACCCACTCTCCTTCGCTGAAATCTCCATCCTAGGAGATTTCAATGTTCCTCACCAGCTTTGGCTTTCATCCTCTTTCACTGACCAGCCTGGTGAACAAGCCTACAACTTTGCTATCCTCAACGACCTAGAGCAGTTGGTCCAGCACCCTACACGTATTCCTGACCGTCTTGGAGATCGGCCCAACATTCTAGACCTCTTCCTTACCTCAAACCCTTCTGCTTATTCTGTCAAACTGTTCTCTCCGTTGGGCTCCTCCGATCACAATCTTATTTCTGCATCCTGTCCTATCGCTCCTGTACACCCTCTGGACCCACCGAAGAGGCGATGCTTCTGGCATTTGCTTCAGCTCGGTGGGACGACCTGAGGATGTACTTTTCCATTCCCGTGGAATGATTATTGCTTCCAGGATAGAGACCCTCTGTGTGTGCTCAGCGCATCACAGAGGTGATTGTCTCTGGAATGGAGGCATACATTCCTCGTTCTTTCTCTACTCCTCACGCTAAAAGCCTTGGTTTAATCACGCTTGTTCTCGTGCTGTCAATGATAGAGAGGTAGCTCACAAAAGATACCAGAGCCTTCAAACTAATGCTAATTATGAACTTTACATTTCTGCCCGAAATCGTGCCAAATCTATTCTCCGACTAACCCAAAATTCTTTCATTAATAGAAAATGTCAAAACCTTGCTTTCTCTAACTCTTCCCGTGACTTCTGGCATCTAGCCAAAAACATCTCCTCCAACTTCACTTCTTCATCTTCCCTCCACTCCTCAGTCCTGACGGCAACACTGCCGTCTCATCTATCTCTAAGGCTGAACTCTTCTCTCAAACTGTGTCTAAAAACTCAACTCTGGACGATTCTGGGCATATTCCTCCTACTCATCCCCCTCTGACTCCTTTATGCCTGTTATAAAGATTCTTCAAAATGATGTTTTCTATGCCCTCTGGCCTCAATCCTCAGAAGGCTTATGGACCTGATGGAGTGCCTCCTATTGTCCTTGAAAACTGTGCCTCCGTGCTGTCACCCTGCCTGGTCAAACTCTTTCGCCTCTGCCTGTCAACATCTACCTTTCCTTCTTGCTGGAAGTATGCCTTCATACAGCCTGTACCTAAGAAGGGTGACCGCTCCAATCCCTCAAACTACCGTCCTATTGCTTTACTTTCTTGTCTATCTAAAGCTTTTGAATCAATCCTTAACCGGAAGATTCAAAAGCACCTTTCCACTTCTGACCTTCTATCTGATCGCCAGTATGGGTTCCGCAAGGGGCGTTCTACTGGTGATCTTCTAGCCTTCTTAACTGACTCTTGGTCATCCTCTCTTAGCCGTTTCGGTGAAACTTTTGCTATTGCGCTGGACATATCAAAAGCTTTTGATAGGGTCTGGCACAAATCTTTGCTTTCTAAACTACCCTCCTACGGTTTCTATCCTTCTCTCTGTACCTTTATCTCCAGTTTCCTTTCTGACCGTTCTATTTCTGCCGTGGTAGACGGTCACTGTTCTTCCCCTAAATCTATTAACAGTGGTGTCCCACAGGGTTCTGTCCTATCTCCCACTCTTTTGCTGTTGTTCATTGATGATCTTCTTTCCAAAACGAACTGTCCTATCCATTCCTACGCCGATGATTCCACTCTGCATTATTCAACTTCTTTTAATAGAAGACCCACCCTTCAGGAACTTAACGACTCAAGGCTGGAAGCTGCAGAACGCTTAGCCTCAGACCTTACTATTATTTCCGATTGGGGCAAGAAGAACCTGGTGTCCTTCAACGCCTCTAAAACACAGTTTCTCCACCTATCCACTCGACACAATCTTCCAAACAACTATCCCCTATTCTTTGACAACACCCAGCTATCACCTTCCTCAACACTAAACATCCTCGGTCTATCCTTAACTCAAAATCTCAACTGGAAACTTCATATCTCATCTCTTACTAAATCAGCTTCCTCGAGGCTGGGCGTTCTGTACCGTCTCCGCCAGTTCTTCTCCCCTGCACAGTTGCTGTCCATATACAGGGGCCTTGTCCGCCCTCGTATGGAGTATGCATCTCATGTGTGAAGGGGCTCCATTCACACAGCTCTTCTGGACAGAGTGGAGGCAAAGGCTCTTCGTCTCATCAGCTCTCCTCCTCATACTGATAGTCTTCTACCTCTTAAATTCCGCCGCAATGTTGCCTCTCTTTCTATCTTCTATCGATATTTCCACGCTGACTGCTCTTCTGAACTTGCTAACTGCATGCCTCCCCCCCTCCCGCGGCCCCGCTGCACTCGACTTTCTACTCACGCTCATCCCTATACTGTCCAAACCCCTTATGCAAGAGTTAACCAGCATCTTCACTCTTTCATCCCTCACGCTGGTAAACTCTGGAACAATCTTCCTTCATCTGTATTTCCTCCTGCCTAACTCTTTCAAGAGGAGGGTATCAGGACACCTCTCCTTCCGAAACTGACCTATCTTTCGGCCACCTCTTTGGATACTTTTTAGGAGCAGTGAGTAGCGGGCTTTTTTTTTTTATTAATGTTTACTTTTTTGTGCCCTTGAGCTGTCTCCTTTGCTGTAAAAGAAAAAAAAAATATATATATATATATATATATATATATATATATATATATATATATATATATATATATATATATATATATATATATATATATATATATATATATATATATATATTCCATAAATAAATAACGTACAGACTAACTGTGAAACAGATGGTGACGGCGGTGATAGTGGTGGTGGTGATGGTGGTGATAGTGGTGGTGGTGATGGTGGTGATAGTGGTAGTGGTGATGGTGGTGATAGTGGTGGTGGTGATGGTGGTGACAGTGGTGGTGGTGATGGTGGTGATAGTGGTGGTGGTGATGGTGGTGACAGTGGTGGTGGTGATGGTGGTGATAGTGGTGGTGGTGATGGTGGTGATAGTGGTGGTGGTGATGGTGGTGACAGTGGTGGTGGTGATGGTGGTGATAGTGGTGGTGGTGATGGTGGTGATAGTGGTGGTGGTGGTGACGGTGGTGATAGTGGTGGTGGTGATGGTGGTGATAGTGGTGGTGGTGATGGTGGTGATAGTGGTGGTGGTGATGGTGGTGACAGTGGTGGTGGTGATGGTGGTGATAGTGGTGGTGGTGATGGTGGTGACAGTGGTGGTGGTGATGGTGGTGATAGTGGTGGTGGTGATGGTGGTGATCGTGGTGGTGGTGATGGTGGTGATAGTGGTGGTGGTGACAGTGGTGGTGGTGATGGTGGTGATAGTGGTGGTGGTGATGGTGGTGACAGTGGTGGTGGTGATGGTGGTGATAGTGGTGGTGGTGATGGTGGTGATAGTGGTGGTGGTGATGGTGGTGATAGTGGTGGTGGTGATGGTGGTGACAGTGGTGGTGGTGATGGTGGTGATAGTGGTGGTGGTGATGGTGGTGACAGTGGTGGTGGTGATGGTGGTGATAGTGGTGGTGGTGATGGTGGTGACAGTGGTGGTGGTGATGGTGGTGATAGTGGTGGTGGTGATGGTGGTGATAGTGGTGGTGGTGATGGTGGTGATAGTGGTGGAGGTGATGGTGGTGACAGTGGTGGTGGTGATGGTGTTGATAGTGGTAGTGGTGGTGAAAGTGATGATTGCGGAAGGCTGTAATGGTGGTGGCGATGATAATGGTGATGCTGGAACTGGGGCGCCTGAAAGTCATGGTGGTGATGGAGGTTGTGATGGTGATGATGGTGACAGTGATGAAGATAGTGGTGATGATGGTGGCAGTTTGTGTTCATCGCTGAAAAAGTCGTGATGATGGTAGTGGGAGACATGGTGATGATGGTGACAATGATGACGATAGTGGTGATGATGGTGATAGCTTACCATAGTGGAGGTAGTGGTGGTGATGGTGATGGTAGTGTTGAAGATGATGACAATGATGACGGTGGTGGTGATGATATTAATAGAGGTGATGATTGTAGTGATGCAGACGATGATGACAATGATGATGAGGGTGGTGGTGGTGCTGGTGGTGGTAAGGCAGCCCATTGTCCTTTTTACCTTGACATAAATTGACGAACGAAGATTGGACTACATTTTATCGGTCATTATCACTTGAAAAAGAATATCAAAACAGAAGGTTACGCAAAGCCTTAGCCGCCAAGCATCACGTGTAAAGAGTCTGCCTGTATTCCCTCGCAGAATATTACTCCTGCATGCACTCATTGCCGTGACTATTGACCTTGCGCCGCCATCTCCCTGCAAACTGTCGAATCTCACCAGGTTAGGAAGCATCAACGCCACCCTTCGCCTGAGTACATTCGAGGTGGGGATTTTAAACCTCCCAAACTTAATCGTACTTTTCCCTCCCTTGTTTGTGTGTCAGTCTTCGAAGGAGGAGGAGGAGGATTGATTCAACATTCCTTGCTTAGTTCTTTCTTCGTGCGACGGCCCACACTTAATCGTGCTTCTCCTTCCCTTGTTCGTCTGGTAGTCTTCGAAGGAGGAGGAGGATGATTGATTCAACATTCCTTGCTGAGTTCTTTCTTCGTGCGACGGCCCATACTTAATCGTGCTTCTCCTTCCCTTGTTCGTCTGTCAGTCTTCAGAGGAGGAGGAGGAGGATTGATTCAACAGTTCTTGCTTAGTTCTTTTTTCGTGCCTGCCTTCTGTTTGTATACTCTAGATTACCAGAATTACTTTCATGATTAAGAGTACCAAATTAGACAAGCACAAATATTTAAAAGCTGTAAACTACAGGAAAAACTAGTATAGTCGAGGTTACCAGGATTACCTTCAAGATCAAGATGATGTAACAGGACTCAATCGCAAATTTCCAAAAGTGGGTAAAGTATAGCAAAAGTCTGGGCGCGGCCGTCTGGTGGGTAAGCCTCCGTTAGAGCGTCAAGTCATGGAAGTGAAGGGTCAAGGCCAGGCGGTTCGAATCCCTGTGGCGCCGCGTTCGTCAGGAAGAGCTTCAACACCCCGATCCTCAACCCCCCGAAATAGCGATCCCATATAAACAGGAGTAAAAGCTGTCAAGAGAAAAGAGAAAAAGGAAATATTGTAAAAGTTTTGCTTATATCTGCGTCCCTGGAGTCGGTTATGTAATGTAGTTTTGGATCCTGTTGGAAAATGGTGCGTCACGAGAGAGGACGCCAGAGATATCCCGTTGCTGGCATAACCTCTACTTTAGTGTATTGTTTCTCGTGCATGCGTACCAGGAGTTGGTGTTATGTAATGTAGTTTTGGATCCTGTTGGAAAATGGTGCGTCACGAGAGAGGACGCCAGAGATATCCTGTTGCTGGCGCATTCTCTCCTTGATTTTATTTTGGCTCGTATCTACGTCCCAGGAGTCGGTGTTATGTAATGCAGTTTTGCCTCCTGCTAGAAAATGGTGCGTTACGGAATTGCTGACTCCTGAGAGATCCCGTTGCTGCCACGCACTCTACTTTATTTTGGCTGACCGATGCGTCCCAGGAGTTGATGCTACTTAAAGCAGCGTTGGATCCTGTTGAAAATGGTGCGTCACGAGATTGATGATGCTTGAGATATTCTGTTGCTGGCACTGTCTCTACTTTGTTCTAGTTTAGCCCATTCGGGTTACGGAGTTCAATCTGCCGCCCTGTTAGGTAACGCTATTTTCTGTGTTTTGTTGTTGTTGTTGTGAGAAGTACATGTAGGTTTTCAAAAAATTATTCAGGCACCTCAAAAATAATAATCGTGTGTTCGTTTTTTGTAAATCTTAAGGCAGTCTAATGTTTTTTTTGTATCACCTCTTTATTTATTTATTTACTTAATGCATTCCATTGACGTCTCTTCACATCCACACACTTAAGTTTCTCTCCTCGCTCTCAAAATGGAAAGAAAAAACTACAAAACCTGCCACAGGTCTAAACTTATCTTTCTATTATTTTTTTGTTTCATCCCGAGTGCACAAACAGGTGACGGAAGCAAGGAATGTTGAACTAAGCCCGAGCCGTTTACCGCCCCCTCTAATGAACTCGGCGAAGACTGGCGTTTATATTTCCTAACCTGACAAGATTCAACATTACATTTTGTTTAGCAATTGTACTCTCGCAAGGAACACAGGAGGAGGAGGAGGAGGAGGAGGAGGAAATAACAAGAACATGGTAAGAAAAGGAGGTAGACAGTAAAGAAGGAAAGGTAATAAAGGAGGGAGATGGAGGAGCAGGAGAATGAGAAGGCGAAGGAAGAAGAAGAAAAAACGAAGAGTAGTGGAACGAGAGGAAGAGATGAGGTTTTCGAGAGAGAGTAAAGGTCCATATCTCTTAAATAATCACAGAAAAATCCTATAATGTGGTCTACCTCGACTCTCGCTTATGTTCTTTACCTGTTTGTCCGTAGTCACCCGCCGCGGCCCACCTGTGATTAGCTTCCTACCGCCGCGTCCTCAGGTGCGCGCGTGCTACATGTCACCTTGGCCTTGCTACACGCCTTCCTCTCCGCCCTTCGTTATGACGGGAACCAGTACAGGATTTGCATTTATCGCTGATTTGTGATAGTTCGAAATCAGTAGGATATAGATAAACTTCTCAATCAGTAGGATATAGATAAACTTCTCAATCAGTAGGATATAGATAAACTTCTCAATCAGTAGGATATATATAAACTTCTCAATCAGTAGGATATATATAAACTTCTCAATCAGTAGGATATATATAAATTTCTCAATCAGTAGGATATATATAAACTTCTCAATCAGTAGGATATAGATAAACTTCTCAATCAGTAGGATATATATAAACTTCTCAATCAGCAGGATATATATAAATTTCTCAATCAGTAGGATATATATAAACTTCTCAATCAGTAGGATATATATAAACTTCTCAATCAGTAGGATATATATAAACTTCTCAATCAGTAGGATATAGATAAACTTCTCAATCAGCAGGATATATATAAACTTCTCAATCAGCAGGATATATATAAACTTCTCAATCAGTAGGATATATATAAACTTCTCAATCAGTAGGATATATATAAACTTCTCAATCAGCAGGATATATATAAACTTCTCAATCAGCAGGATATATATAAACTTCTCAATCAGCAGGATATATATAAACTTCTCAATCAGTAGGATATATATAAACTTATCAATCAGTAGGATATAGATAAACTTCTCAATCAGCAGGATATATATAAACTTCTCAATCAGTAGGATATATATAAACTTCTCAATCAGTAGGATATATATAAACTTCTCAATCAGCAGGATATATATAAACTTCTCAATCAGCAGGATATATATAAACTTCTCAATCAGTAGGATATATATAAACTTCTCAATCAGTAGGATATATATAAACTTCTCAATCAGTAGGATATATATAAACTTCTCAATCAGCAGGAAATATATAAACTTCTCAATCAGCAGGATATATATAAACTTCTCAATCAGTAGGATATATATAAACTTCTCAATCAGTAGGATATATATAAACTTCTCAATCAGTAGGATATAGATAAACTTCTCAATCAGCAGGATATATATAAACTTCTCAATCAGCAGGATATAGATAAACTTCTCAATCAGTAGGATATATATAAACTTCTCAATCAGTAGGATATATATAAACTTCTCAATCAGTAGGATATAGATAAACTTCTCAATCAGCAGGATATATATAAACCTCTCAATCAGTAGGATATATATAAACTTCTCAATCAGTAGGATATATATAAACTTCTCAATCAGTAGGATATAGATAAACTTCTCAATCAGTAGGATATATATAAACTTCTCAATCAGTAGGATATATATAAACTTCTCAATCAGCAGGATATATATAAACTTCTCAATCAGCAGGATATATATAAACTTCTCAATCAGCAGGATATATATAAACTTCTCAATCAGTAGGATATAGATAAACTTCTCAATCAGTAGGATATATATAAACTTCTCAATCAGCAGGATATAGATAAACTTCTCAATCAGTAGGATATATATAAACTTCTCAATCAGTAGGATATATATAAACTTCTCAATCAGTAGGATATAGATAAACTTCTCAATCAGTAGGATATATATAAACTTCTCAATCAGTAGGATATAGATAAACTTCTCAATCAGTAGGATATATATAAACTTCTCAATCAGTAGGATATAGATAAACTTCTCAATCAGCAGGATATATATAAACTTCTCAATCAGCAGGATATATATAAACTTCTCAATCAGTAGGATATATATAAACTTCTCAATCAGTAGGATATATATAAACTTCTCAATCAGTAGGATATATATAAACTTCTCAATCAGTAGGATATATATAAACTTCTCAATCAGTAGGATATATATAAACTTCTCAATCAGTAGGATATATATAAACTTCTCAATCAGTAGGATATAGATAAACTTCTCAATCAGTAGGATATATATAAACTTCTCAATCAGTAGGATATATAAACTTCTCAATCAGCAGGATATATATAAACTTCTCAATCAGCAGGATATATATAAACTTCTCAATCAGCAGGATATATATAAACTTCTCAATCAGTAGGATATATATAAACTTCTCAATCAGTGGGATATAGATAAACTTCTCAATCAGTAGGATATAGATAAACTTCTCAATCAGTAGGATATATATAAACTTCTCAATCAGTAGGATATATATAAACTTCTCAATCAGTGGGATGTATATAAACTTTTCAATCAGTAGGATATATATAAACTTCTCAATCAGTAGGATATAGATAAACTTCTCAATCAGTAGGATATAGATAAACTTCTCAATCAGTGGGATATATATAAACTTCTCAATCAGTAGGATATAGATAAACTTCTCAATCAGTAGGATATATATAAACTTCTCAATCAGTGGGATATATATAAACTTCTCAATCAGTAGGATATAGATAAACTTCTCAATCAGTAGGATATATATAAACTTCACCTCGGCGTCTACGTTTTCTCCCCCGCGGTGCACCTCTGACCGCCCTCTTTTCTTCTTGCATTCTTTGTTTTCTTCGTATTATTTGTTTTCGTTATTCTTCCTCCTCTTAATTATTTTCTTCCACCAGCTCTTTCTCGCGTTCTCCCTCTTCTCTTCCTCCCAGATCCGTTTTTTTCTCTCCTACCTCTACTTTTATCTGCCATTCTCTCTCGTCCTTCTTCCCTCCAGTACCTCTTTTTTCCCTCCTAGTTTCTGTAATCAAGAGCACGGCTATAGAAGGAATAAGTTTTTGGAAGAAGGGTTTGTGGATAGCAAGATCAGCATTGCCACGCTTCATGTCTCTTATTTTTCATATTTTCGTCATCTTTCTTTGCTTCTGTTTTGGTTAGTTCTTCAACCGTTTTTACATTAACACTTTTTTTCCTCACTTCCACCTCTTTATTTTATCCACATTTCTCCCTTCGTCCTCTTCCTCCTACTCCTCCTCCTCCACCTCGCCCTCCTCCACCTCATCTTCATTGTCGCCATTCTGCAATCCTCTTTTAACCAATCTCTTGCCTCTCTCTCTCCCTCATTTCCTCCTCCTCCTGTTCCTCCTCCTCATATTATCTTCTCATCAACCCCTTCCCACCTCCTTCCCTCTCATTTTCCTCCGACCCACCAATTTGTCTAGCCACTCCCTTCCTCCACCCTCTTCCTCCTCCACCTCCCGTCCCTTCTCTTCCCCTCCAGGTCGTTTTCCCTCCCCCATCTTCCCGTCTTCTCTCCTCCTCTCTCTTTCTCCCTCTACTCACTCCGTCACTGAGGCCGCTTCAGGGACCCCGCCGTAATTTCCCGAATGGTATTGTCGAATCTCGCGCATGTCACATTAGTCCTACCCTCCGTCACGCCGCGCCCACGGACTGGAAGGCGTGTGTGCGGGCGAGAAGGCGGGTGTGGCGGCGGGCGGGTCATGGCTGAGTGGAGTGCGCTCGCTAAGTGGTACTGGTGGTGGTTGTGGTAGTGTAAGGATGAAGCAATGGTAACTCGGTGATGGTAGTGGTTGATCATATTAGGGTGGTGGTCGAGGTTACGTTGGTTGTTGTGGTGGTGGTAGTGTAGGGTTGAAACACCGGGGACGCGGTGATGATGGTGGTTGTGGCAGGGATGACGTACTCATACTCGGTATTCATAGTATAATACATTCGAATACGGTACTTTGTGTATTATTATTCGTATTCCAATAATTATTGATGGAAATCAAAGTATTCGCATTCGTATTCAAATACAAGGGAAAAGTATTCGTATTCTGCAAATAATCTGACGAATACTCCAAAATTTATTATCAGAAATAGCAGCCGCTGTTCCTTATACGTCACCAGACACCAGGCATGTCACTGTTCATGAACTCATGTTACTGTTGCATAACTTTAGAACAGCGCTGTACCCATGCAGTTACGTTAAGAAGGTATTTTCCAATAAAAAGTATTCATGAATACTTTCAAGAAGTATTCGTATTTGTATTAGAATTAAAAATATTTCAGTGTATTCGAATTCGTCTTCGTATTCGTCGGAATTTGAAGTATTCGTATTCGAACACACAACTCTTGTATTCCCTCCATCCATCCCTGCCCTTCTCGTTGCTGCCCTACCAACAGTGTGCGAATAATGGCGGTGGAGGAGCTGCTGCCTTTCTTGTTGTTATTGGTAGTAGTACGCAGTAATAGTAGTAGTAGAAGTAGTAGTAGTAGTAGTAGTAATAAGATCATAAGAACATAAGAACGTCAGGAGTCTGCAAGAGGTCGGTTGGCCTATACAAGGCAGCTCCTGTACACTCAACCCCACCTTACCACGCCATCCATGGCCTTATCTAACCTCTTCTTGAATGTATCTATGGTACTGGCACCCACAAAATGGATCCCAAGCCTGTTCCATTCGTCCACCACTCTATTAGTGAACCAATTATTGCCTATGTCTTTGTTGAATCTGAATTTGTCTAACTTAAAGCCATTGCCACGCGTCCTACCTGGCTCTTTTACTATCAAAATCTTATTGACATCCCCTTTATTAAAGCCCTTCATCCATTTATAGGCTTCGATCTAGTCTCCTCACAACCTTCGCCTTTCTGGAGAGTGTAGATTTAAATGCTTAACTCCGCTCCCTCACTCCCTCACCCTCGCTCCCACACACTAACTCCCACTCACCTATCCCTCTCAACCACCCCTCTCAGATAACCCTCTCACCACCACGTAACACCCCTCTTATTTTATCCCACTCCTTAACCCACTATCTTTTCATAAGTGATGCTAAATCTCTGCACTTGCTTATTTTTTATCAACTTGGCTTTTTCAGCTTCAAATCGCGAGTTCGTGTCCTTCCATTGATGTCACTCTACTGATGTACCTCCATCCACCCTTCAAGAAAGCCTACTGGCGCTTTAGGGCAAACGTAAAAAAAAAGAAAAGCAGGACAGAGCGATTAAGACTTTGTGTCTGTTTTCTTACCTTACTTTTATTTTTCCCTTGATTGTCCCCTCTACTTAAAGAAGTATGAAGCTACAAGTAAGTAAATACAACGAGAAGAAATATAGATATCGAAGCAAGACAACACCAACCCTGGCTTCAAATCTGATAAACTCTGCGGGATTTCCATACATCAGTTCAAATTTCTACCTTCGACAGTTAGAATACAGCTACAACTGCGTATAAACAAGTTAGAACATACATCTGAGCCGCTATTACACACCAACGCTGCCGGCTCTCACATACGCAGCTATTTTCATACAGTAGTTAATTTTGTACCGGCGACTGTAAATTCTAACTACAACTACGTGAACACAACAAATCAAAACACACTTCTGGCTCACTAATAGACACAACAACATCACAGCCGGCTCTCACCTACGTCATTACTCGGCTCTAAATCACTCCCTCGCCTGTGTTTATGATGACAGAGATGCATAGCTGCTAAGCGCGTTACTCATTATAAAACACGGAATTGTCAGCCCGTTCGGGAGTGGAAAAACAGCTGCGTGGTGCCCGTCCGTTGATGCCTCTGCCCTGGCCGCTCCGTGAGTCATGGGGGAGTGCATCATGCTAGCGGCGTGCTGGCTACAGGTGGTGCTTTATGTCGAGCCATTAAACTGTTTACATGCGCGTGTTATATTAATCTCTCCATTTATTTGTTTAGCTGTTTATATGAATGGCGTGATGGGCGGCTATTGCATGCGGCTGGTGTTTTATGTGTGGGGATTACAATGTTTAGCTGTGCGTGTTTTTGGGGTGTTTATTTATTAGTTTATTTGTTTGGTTATGTTTTAGCGGCGTGTTGGTTTCTAGTGGGGGTCGTTTCTTGAGGAGTCGTTCAAATGTTAGCTGTTTTATTGATCTGTTTACTTGTTTCTGTTTCTTGTGTTTCCTCTTATTTATCTTCCAATGGCGTCTTGAACACTAAAACTTTTTCTCATATATGTATTTAACCTTTTTTTCCGTCACTTTCTTTCCCTTTTTCTTTATAATCCTTCCTTCCTCTCTTCATTTTTCTTTTCTTTCGTTCTTTTCGTTTCATTTTCTTATTTTCGTTCTTTCGTTCCCTCCTAATTTTTCCCCCTTTTCTCTTTTTTTTTCTATTGATATGAGTTCTTTTCCTTTTGTTGCGTCACGAAGGTGCAGAAAAACAGGACAAATTACTCTCCTTCAATATACACACCGTTCTGCCCTTCCCCTCCTTTCCCCTCCCCTATCGTCTGGCATTCTCGAGGCTGAATTATACATTATGAATACATTATACATGAATTATCAGAGTGGCAGCAGTGTGTCATAAGAGTTGTGTGGAGCTGCCGGGGAGGGAAGAGGGGGGCACTGCTGTGGTTAACCTATTCTGTGTACCATGTCATCCTTGGCCATAAACACACCCACAGTACATTTCCAGAGATATTAGAAGTCTGCAGAAGCCTAATGAACATACACTAACCATTTTTAGCCTATTCTGTATCATTTTTGTCCATAAACACACCTACAATACCTTCCCAGATATATTAGGAGTCTGCAAAAGGCCTAATGAACGTGCACGAACCGTTTCTTAACCTTTTCTCTTCACCATGTCATCCTTGGCCATAAACACACATACAATACCTTCCCAGAGATATTAGGAGTCTGCAAAAGGCCTAATGAACGTGCACGAACCATTTCTTAGTCATAACATCCTCGCCCGTAAAAACACCTCCAGTACCCTGCCTTTCCAGAGATATAAAGTGTCTGCAAAAGGCCTAGTGAACGTACACGAGCTATTTCTTAACCCATTCTGCGTACCATATCATCCCCTTCATAAACACACCTACAGTACCTTTCCCTTTATACTCTCAGTCTCATTTGCCGCGATCACAAGGGTACCGCTGAACTCGTTCCACTCACCCACTTCCATATCCAGTTTTTCTCGCTCTCCACGCACCAAAAACTCATCCACCGTACCCATTTGCGATACAGGTCTTGAGGTCCCGGTGGAGTATAAGAGTGTTTTACGAGCGTCTCATTGTCCGTAGTCTTCGTCCATAAAACAAACAAACAAAAAGCATGTACACGTGGATGGTTGGCTGGCTGTGTGTGCGTGCGTGGCGTGTACAGGTGTGTGTGTGTGTGTGGGGGGGGTTGTGATGTCAGAGAGGGAGGGGTAGAGGGGGGGGAGGGTTTATTTAAGGGTAGGGTAAATACTGTGTTGATATGTCTTTGAAGCTAGGAGGAAAGGAAGGAACAGAGGAAAGGGAAAAGAAAGAAGGAATTAAGAAGGAAAGGAGGAAGGGAGGAAGGAGGAAGAAGAAAGAAGCAATGGAGGAGAAAAGGAGGGAGGAAAGAAGGAAGGAGGGGAAGAAGGGAAGAAGGGAGAAGGAAAGATCTGGCGCTGGGCGAGGCATTGTCATACGCGAGGGAAATTTTTTTGATCCGAGTTCATACGAAAAAAAAATATAGTGATTAATGAAGTCTTATCCATCAACCTTAAGACATGGATGCAACAAATGGGTACGAGAAAAGTGGATGACGACTAAAGTGGAGCGGATGAACCATATGGTGGAACTAGATGTCAGGGGGGGCGAACGAGAGAGGAGAGAGGAAGAGGAAGGGGCGTGGTGGGTGACATATTAAAGACATGGATGCAAGAAGAGGGTGTAGGAGAGATGGATGAGAGCTAAACTAGAATTGGATGAACCATATTGTGAGGCTGGATGTCTGAGTGGGCGAGGGGGAGAGAAAGAGAGGGGAGAGAGGGGAGAGGAAGGGGCGTGGCGGGCGACATACTAAAGACATGGATGCAAGAAGAGGGTGTAGGAGAGATGGATGAGGACTAAACTAGAATTGGATGAACCATATTGTGAGGCTGGATGTCTGAGTGGGCGAGGGGGAGAGAAAGAGAGAGGGGAGAGGAAGGGGCGTGGCGGGCGACATACTAAAGACATGGATGCAAGAACAGGGTGAAGAAGAGATGGATGAAGACTAAACTAGACCTGGGTGAGCAATATGGTGAGGCTGGATATGTGAGAGGGCGAGGGATGAGAGAGTGAGGGAGGGGGAAGAAGAAGGAGGAGGAGAGAGAGAGAGGGTGACATACTAGCCAACTCGCTGGAACTCCTGAGCTGATTCACTTTCAGTAACCGGCTGGAGGTCTGACACTGGCACGCTGGAAGGAGGAGGAGAGTAGGCAGCCAGGCGAGCGGACGGGCAGGCAGGCGGGGCACTCGTCACCAGGGATGGAGTAATTACACTTGAAAAAAAATAATTAAAAATATAATTACAATTAATTTTTCATCCTGTCTGTCTGTTATTAGTGTACCATAGTTCTTCTCCTCGTCCTTATCATCATCATCATCACAATTATCATCACAATCAGTCAATATTAGTCCACTGTTCCTTATCTGTTGCTCTCTGTTGTTAGTGTACCATCATTTTCATCCTCTCCCTCCTTCTCCTCCTCCTCCTCTTCCTCCTCCTCCTCCTCATCATCATCATCATCACAGCCATTCACTTAATTCACCATATTCCATTTTATCTATTGTTAGTGTACCCCATCCACTCCATCCACCTCCAGCAAAGGCTCTAATAACTATCCTATCCCTATTTATTTCTCTGTCTGTCCTCTTCATTATTTTCATCATCTTTATCATTACTCATTATCACATTCATGATCAAAATCAGCCACTGATTATCTCCACTATTATCCATCTGTCACTCTCTCTGCTGTTAGTGTATCCCATCCAGCTCCATCCAACCCCAGCAAAGGTTCTAATAAGTCTCTCTATATGTCTCTCCCTGTAGTGTTAGTGTATCCCATCCAGCTCCATCCAACCCCAGCAAAGGTTCTAATAAATCTCTCTATATGTCTCTCTCTGTAGTGTTACTGTATCCCATCGAGCTCCATCCAACCCCAGCAAAGGTTCTAATAAATCTCTCTATATGTCTCTCTCTGTAGTGTTACTGTATCCCATCCAGCTCCATCCAACCCCAGCAAAGGTTCTAATAAGTCTCTCTATATGTCTCTCCCTGTAGTGTTAGTGTATCCCATCCAGCTCCATCCAACCAGAGCAAAGGTTCTAATAAGTCTCTCTATATGTCACTCTACTGTTAGTGTATCACATCTAGTTCCCTCCAGCAAAGGTTCTAATAAGTCTCTCTATATGTCTCTCTCTGTAGTGTTAGTGTATCCCATCTAGCTCCATCCAGAAGTGGTTAGCGCAGAGAGCATCAACTCATTCAAGAAACGTATTGCTCGCCACTTTGCTGCATCGGGAGTGAACAAAACGTATATCCAAGAGTAGGTGCACAAGTGCTTTAATCCTTCCCTGCAAGCCACTCCTATGGCAAACGGTGTTAGGAATTAGGTCAATTAACCAGGGGATTAGACAAATTAACTATTTCCCTTATGAACTAGTCTCTGGCCAAGAGTTCAAGCCAACTAAGAGTGTCGTCTGAGCTCAAATAAGCCTTGGATGGTACTTACATGCTTCGCTCATCGGCTCCCAGACCGAGACAGTATCACCGTATTCACTGCCTGAAGACTAAACACATTTACAATGAAAGGAATAACAATAGTTCAGTGTTTCCTTTCATGAAATAATAAATATTTGCCCTTGCGGCAAGGATAATTTAACCGATCGAAAGCCACGCCATCTGGCGAGGGAAATTCAAAATACCCCTTCTGACCCACGTGGTTGGCTTTTGGCCCACTACATCACCTGCTCTCAAGCTAACAACACCTTCAGCGCTTCGCCCCACATTAACTCGCGACAGTGCTGA
This sequence comes from Eriocheir sinensis, assembly GCF_024679095.1. Lineage (NCBI taxonomy): Eukaryota > Metazoa > Arthropoda > Malacostraca > Decapoda > Varunidae > Eriocheir > Eriocheir sinensis. Next base: position 71,689 of record NW_026112320.1, on the reverse strand, counting down.
CTTAAACTTAGTCCCGAGGACTGCAGGACTCCTCCAAAACTTAATTCAAGAGACCACTACTTTTGAAACCCTTCGAAAGATAAGTGCCTCCTACAGTGATTACAAATAGGTATTACTATTAGGCCTGTTAGGATTATCGTTGCAACCCTGGAAGGTGCTTGTAGGGGAAAGCCCGGCACCCCTGATGAATTAGTGGTAAGTGGTTTGTGTGTCTTTTTTGTGGAGTTGTCGTGGTGCAGTTCTAGTGTCTTGCGAGAAACATAACCGTTGGGTACGGTAAATTCACTGTATCACAACATATTTTCAAAAGTAGTGCAATATTTTCAAAAGAAGTGAGTAACTACATCAACTGCTCTTTGCTAGATTCAGTTGAATTTAGCAAAGAGTACAGCCGTGTTAGTTCATCCCCTGAAGCAGCATAAAGTAAAGATGAAAGTGTTACTGTTTGGTCATTCTTATGTATACGTGATCTGTCTCGGTTTAGGAGTTGGGATCACGAGTTGGTTCTAGCAAACGGGTTCAGAGATCGGGTGATATGAGTTGCTTAATGGTACTTCGACCCTTCCTCCTCGACCACCCTCAGTATCTCGGGGGTGTGGTTCACTTGCGAGGAACTGGTTTGGTGAGGTACGTACTACGGGGATGCAGTCTTGGGTGGTTTTAAAATACGCCCTTGAACACCGGCAGTAAGTAGTTGACCCCCAGATGCCCGAAGCATTATTCAGTTGAATAGCTAGTGGCAATTGAGGGCCAACTAGCCGGTCCGGGACTGCCTCCTTGTACAGTTAGGGGTCTCTCTTTTTTTTATAATTGCCCTTTTAATTGAAACCACCTCTATTAAGCAAACCCTTTAAGATTGTTTATATCAAAATTGAGCTTGCTTCTATATTTGCCACAATGGATTCAAAGCTAAACCCTGAGGAAGCAGTCACCCAAGGAGTGGTTAAAAACTGTTCCCCAAGAGATAATTAAGACCCTGAGAAGGAGCAGGGGAATCTTTAAAAGAAAAATAACACTCCGTCTTAAGCAATTGAAAGAATTAACTCAGATTCCGTGACACCCTCCTTAAGTAAGAGCTTGACCAATAAAATATAATTATAAATGGTATAAGTGAGACACTATGATGACACAATAAATAAAGTAATGGATCAAGCAGACCTTGAAAGTAAGGATGAAACTTACTATGCCTCAGAGTTGGAAGATCAAATGAATTTCTCACTACAGATTGAAATATAATTAGATCGGTATGTTGAGCTAAATAAGGATCAGGATTTAAGAGGTGCTCAAAGTGATATTACTTCACAGAATCTGATGCAGTTTATGTCACAGATGAATTTTAGTGCAGGTAAGCCTCCCCCCATTGAATTGTGGAACATTTTCGGGAAAGGGGAAGGACAAGTTTGCTTTTAATACCTTTTTTAACCAATTTAATAATGTGATTGGGACGAGAAAGCATCTGACTTATGCTACCAAACTAGCCTATTTAATTGGCTATTTGAGAGATTATGCTTTCTCAGTAGTGAAACATTTATCCATAACGGATGCTAATTACAAAACAGCCATCCAAATGCTGGAGAAAGAATTTTTAGACAAAGAATTCATTACTGATGAAACTTATAAGAATATAATGAAATCTTATCATAGCTCTTCGTTTGACCCTGAATATACTTCCACCAAGATTTTCTTAAATGAGGTAAAGGCCTATTTAGCCGAGTTAAAGACTCATGGCCTTAACTTTCTGGAACCAGACTCAGCTGGGCATTCCCTTATCAGCCATATCATCTTTGACAAATTGCCAGCAACAGTAAAAAGGGAATTCATTCGTCTTCTATCCAAGAATTACCCAACCATAACTGAAATCTTTGAAAATTATCACAGAGTTCTTACCACTCTGAGTAAAGCTTGTTCAGTAAAGCCTAAGAATTTTAATAAAGGCAACAATAAGCCAACAAAACCGCCAATGAAGGCCAGAGAAAACCAAGCCCCAAAGGGTACACTCCAGAATTACAAATCCTTCTCCACAGAATTAACTTGTAAGTTATGTGGGGCTGGTGGGCATTCTTTGGGCCAATGCTCGAACTTTACCAAGTTGGAAGCCAAAATTGCCCGACTAAAAGAATTATCTATGTGTACCAGGTGTGCTGGTTCAGGGCACGATGGGAACAGCTGTTATGGAAAACAGGGTAAACTTAGATACCAATGCAGAGTCTGTCGGTCCAAAGAACATATTACACCCTTGTGTCCCTCGGCTGCCAACAAAGATAAAGCTAAACCTCAAATTAACAAATATAAGCTTGTGCCTGGCTCAAAGAAGTTTCGACTCTTGCCAATTGCTGCCAACGATGACTTTAACTTTAAAGAATGGCAGAAGGAATAGAAAGGTTAGGTGCCTTGTTGATACCGGAAGCCAAATATCATATATTTCGGAAACCGCTGCCAAAGACCTTTGCCCAGATGTGAATAAATTATTTTCCCTAGATTGCGATGTTGGAGCCTACATTGGTGCAGAAACAAAAAGCTTGAAGCAAATGGCTACAGGGATTAAATTAGAAGATCGATTCACTTTTGTTCCTTTATTGGTGGACAAGACCTTGGCCATTAATTTTTACGTTCCAGGGATGAACGCAGTCATTTGCAAATTCAAGGAAAATAACATAAAATTGTTGGATGAACACTTCTATGAGGCCAAGAACCATGACACTATCCAAGTTGATATGTTGCTAGGCATTGACATACTACAGTCTATGTCATCAGTGTCCTGGCATGAGAAATTAGGAGGTAAATGTTTAGTTATGCACAACAAAGTAGCTCCCATTGGAAATGTATTTAACTTTTTGAGTCCAGCAGAACAACAATTTGTTATGCGTCTCCTACCAAAAAAGGATTAGAAAAACCTATGCAACAAAACTAAAACAATGGTAAATGCCGTTTTGGACCCTATAAAATTATATTTCAACCCACTTGAACACCTTCTAGAGGACATGGAAGTGGACAGTGGACTGGAACATCTTTTTAGTCTCGAGTCCTTAGGAATTAAAACCACTTATCAAGACCTAGTGTCCCTAGAAAGCGAACAAATAAAGCAGTTTGAAGATGGTATTACTTTCAAAGAGGGTCATTATAATGTTGAGTTGCCATGTTATTCAGACAAAATAGATTCTGTTCTTTCAAATCATTCTGTTGCACTTAACGTGTTGGACCGAACTCTGGACCACTTAAAAAGAAAGGGGTTACTAGAAAAGCATCAAGCTGTATTTGACCAACAGCTGGCTGACGGCATAATAGAAGAAATTGAAGTAAACCCTTCTCAGTATAATGAAAAGATTTGAATACCTCATAGACCTGTCATCAAAATGGAAGAACAAGTAACTATTAAAATAAGACCTGTGTTCAATTGTTCTTTAAAAAACAAGAAGGAATTACCTTCTCTTAATGAGGCTGCCTACCCAGGTGTAGATTTAATGAATAACATTCTTCAATTACTTTTATATTTTCGCACCAATAAATCAGTCATGCTCAGTGATGTAAAACAAGCCTTTTTGATGGACACACGCACAAGCCTTGCTCGTCTCGTCGCCGTGGTGAACGAAAACCGTTTCGGGTAGGTAGGTACAACTGTTAACGATCCTCAATAGAATGTTCTGTCTCAGGTTGATCAGAATATTCTCTCGTTCCGATGAAAAAGACTCTAACTGACCGACGATAGACTCTAATTCGAGGTTGAGTGCTTCTAGGCTGGCTTCTATAACGTTCGCAGAAGGTGATGAGTGCGACGAACCGTTCGTAGAACAATTCGAAGCAATGTCGCGACATTTCTTACTGGTCGTCTTGATATTTTGAAATATCTTTTGGCGTTTCTCGATTGCCCCTTTGTGAGTCTCATTGACATTCGAACACGTGGATTGAACGTGTTGCCAAAGCAACGACAGTTCGTGGTTGATGTTCGCCACAATTTCCGTGGCGGTGACGGCCGATTCTTGTGGAAGGAGGGATTGACACCCGTGCTAGCATCCTCCTCCATGTCGTCGTGAGCGGAAGGCAGGTTCGATCGATGTTCAAAACATTGGAGACTTTGTTCTACACGTCGACAGATTCCGTCATGAGATTTGTTCTACAGAGTCTGAGACTTTGTTCCACTGATGTCTGTCATTTGATTGTCTAACTTAGTATGACGGAGAGTGAATGTGAGACTTTGTTCTACATGTTTACAGATTCCTAAACCGTGTGAATGTTACCTTCATGTGGCATATTAAGCCTTCGGCGAACGTCTGACTCTGTATGACGGAGTGAATGTGAGACTTTGTTCAACATGTCGACAGATTGTGGCATCTTAGGCCTTCGGCTGGTTGCGAACGTCTGACCGACGGAGTGAATGTGAGACTACGTGCTGCACAGCGACAGATTCTCACACACATCCATGACCGAGTTGACAAATGAAGTCAAATTGTACTGGTGAAAAATAAACAATAAATACGGACTTAACATTTTATTTTACTCTTACTGTCCGATACATTCCCATTCAGTCTTTCATACGGAGACATTTCTTCGTTTGCTTGATGATTGATTTTTTCATGCATGTCGAAGGTTTTGATCTGGCCTTGAATGGTGCTGCAGATGCATTGCAGATGTTGTTAGTTGTGTGAATGCAATACTTTGTGTCAGCGGTAGACGGATTCCAAGTGTGTGTGTGTAAGTTAACTCAAATGTTGCTAATGTGAGACTTTGCGTCAGCGACAGACGGATTCTTTAACTCTTTCCTATGTGTGTGTGTTTTAAGCGTATTTTTTTTAGATTCTCTAGCGATGTGCTCATCTGTGCAATCTTAAAATCATTATACTTTATAGTTTTTTTCACATATACTTAATTTATTTGTCTTTTCACTTAATTCGGTGCTAAGGCTTGTTACTTGTGTTTCTAATTCAGTTACTTTGTTACCTTCAGTGAATAATGTGGTTTTTAAGAGTTCGTTGCTCTTTTTGTACTCGGCTTCACAGGAAACGTACTTTTGATAATTTATCAAATTTTCATCGTTCAATGTTTTAATCTCGACGTCTTTGTTAATAATGCTTTCCTGATATGTTTGGATCTCGACGTCTTTGTTATGAATACTTTCCTCCAATTCTGTTATTTTTTGGGTTGCATTTTCTTTATCTTCGGTAAGTCGGTAATTTGTTGGTTCATCTGTGCAATTCGTTGATTTATAGACGTTTCATTAATTGTCACGTTTTCAAGAATTTGCTTGTTCAACTGGGTTATTTCGAGTTCTTTGACACTGAGCGTTTCCTGATTCGGGCATTGTGCATCTAGACCAACAATGCAACTCTCTAGTTGTTCTTAATGCTTGTAAGATTTTGTACACTCCGCTGTTAGGTAGGCAAGAGTTCACAATCCGTCTAACGCCGACGCAAAGTCACATATTAACACAAGTCCTGCCGTTAACAATGCAATTGCCGCTGCCACCAACACTGATGTTTCCGGTGATCAAGCCTTTCAGACGTTATCAGACGAATCCGTTCAGATTTTATCAAACGTATCAAACGAATCCGTTCAGATTTTATCAAACGAAACCATTCAGAGTTTATCAGACGAAGAATGGTTCAGTAAGATTGAAAACATAGATCAGGAAAACATCGGTTTGTGAACGAAACACTGGTTAAGTTCTCGGAACAAGTGCTTGGCGATGAAGACTCTTTGAGAGCTAAGATCACCGACATACTAAAAGTTAACATACGCGACACCGTATTGAATCATCTGAGAAACATCGTCTCGGATGTCAACGACGATACTATATTTGATTTGACCGCCCATGTTAAACAATTAATCGACGAACATCAACTGCTCAGTAGAAGTAGTATAAACACATTTGTTATCGACGAATCCAATTCGAAGAACAAAGTACTTCACAAACAAAACAGGTTCTGCATATTGAATTTTTATTTCGACGACGATACGCTAACGTCCTATACCGACACGACTATACCTCAACAACACGGAGCGTTTCAGATTAAATTAATCGATACTCCTTTTTCGGAAAGCGACATAGTGCCTTCTGTGTTTTTGTACGCTTGGATAGACAAAGTTTCTGTTGTTGCCAACAACGATGTGATCAATTTTAAAATTCGGTTCAAAAACACAGAAAACTTTAAAGTGTACATCTCTTTGTTTTCGGCACGTAACGATAAAAAAAACCTCCAATAAAAAAAATCTCAATTGTCCTTTTTGTTTTAATCAGTCACACAAGGATACTATCGGTTATAAATTAAAATGATAATATGATTCTTAGGATAAAGAACACTATAGAACTAAATTATGTTTGGTTTAATCCTGTTTTTTACTTTAATCGTTGTCGAGACTTTGTCGAATAACGCTACCGATTCTGAACTCAAAATCAGACGACCTGTACGACAAGGTCTCACATTCACCCCAACATATTCTGACCAACATATTCTGAACTCAATGTTTGAAGGGGTTACTATTGTAAACTCAATTATTATTTTTCATCTGAACTCAAAATCAGACGACCTGTACGACAAGGTCTCACATTCAGCCCAACAGATTCTGACCAACAGATTCTGAACTCAATGTTTGAAGTGAATGCTAGTCTTTTGTCTTAATAATTAACTAATATTGACATATTGCATTACAGTTATGTGAATGTGACTTTGAAGGAGACTGATGTGGGACGACAGAAGGAGTTTACTCAAGCTCGCAGTGGGACGACAGAAGGAGTCTACTCAAGCTACTCGCATCGGGGTGTTGGACCCACCCTACCTATGTAATGTACGTTTGTTAACTAATGTAATGTACGTTTGTTAAAAATAAAACAATGTAAATTTTTTTTTTTTTAATGTAAATATTACATAAATATACGTCCTCATAGAAGACAAATATTAAGATCTTTGCAGATCGCTAAACTACAAATCTTATCCTATTGAGTATTGAAGATGGCTGCACATGTCTTACACTATTCGAGGCATATATGTTGGAACCATACGTACAAAATGTAATGGCTTACATAAACTTACATACACACGTATACATGGCAAATTGAAAAATCTACAAACTCCTCCTCTTTTCTTCCAGCAGTATCTTCTTGACACTGGGTACGACGGAATCTTCTTCTGTTGTTTTATCGCTGATGTCGATTAGCTGTTGCACTGCTTTGCGCTTGTTGGAGATTAACAGTTTTAACGGTTCTCGGAGATCGTTTATGATTACAAATCCGACCTTCCTCGATATTTCTACTAAGTCGTTGAATAGAGTATTGGCTATGATGCGTTCGATCACTCCTAGATCTTCTGTTATCGATTTGAAACGATTGTCGATGATATCTTGTACGTTGGCATAGACTTCTTACGGTAACTGACGAACTGTGGTTCTTGTGGGTCACTGTCAAGTTCACTTCCGTGTTTTTGACGTTCGAGAGAGAATAGAAGTAGAAATTCTTGTTGTGGACTGGAACAGGTATATTCTTCAGGAAACATTTATTAAGGAATCTTGGAATCTTCACTGTAAGGAATCTTCAGGAAGAATCTGTTGGCGTTGGTCGTCGGACATTGAAAAAAACCTCCAATAAAAAAAATCTCAATTGTCCTTTTTGTTTTAATCAGTCACACAAGGATACTATCGGTTATAAATTAAAATGATAATATGATTCTTAGGATAAAGAGCCCTATATAACTAAATTATGTTTGGTTTAATCCTGTTTTTTACTTTAATCGTTGTCGTACTCTTCGCTGCAACACTGGCAACGCTGAATCGACGTGTAGCGGAAGTGCCGTAGCGATCTTTGCTCGATGTGCACCTCGCCTCAGGGGTCCAGAATTGGACGGAGATCTCGACACGTAGAGTTCTTTGACACTTCAGAATCTGTTGGACCTTGTCGTACAGGTCGTCTGATTTTGAGTTCAGAATCGGTAGCGTTATTCGACAAAGTCTCTCATGTAACGGGTATAGTTCATAATCGGTTGATATCTTGGCCAAAAACGACCAACGCCAACAGATTCTTCCTGAAGATTCCTTACAGTGAAGATTCCAAGATTCCTTAATAAATGTTTCCTGAAGATTCCTAAAAGTAACATATATGTGAGATTCGCGGGGTACATCAATGTGTGGTCAGGTCAAAAAACTACATTCATACAAATCTTATACTATACTTCCAGAGTTTCAACTAATCGTAGAACCTAGCCGAATTAAAATTACTTAAAATTACCAAATCCATTAATATTAAGGGTGAGTGCAGTGCCAACGTCACCTGGAATGGAAGAAGAAAAATTTGCGTCAGTGGATGCTCTGTAGACTGTGTTGTTTTCAACTCGTCTTGCTTTTTGTTTATTTCATCGAGTCGATTTCGCAAATCTGTCAAATCGATAGTACTCTCTGAAGACTGTGGTGGTGTTATTTTCAACTTCTCTATGTCGACTTGCTTCTTTTTTATTTCCTCGAGTCGATTTTCCAAAGCGTTAAAATTGTTAGTCATCTGATCAACAATGTACGTTCTGGAATCTAAACTGAATGTCCGTGCCTGTTCATACAATTTACTTTGCATTTCTAACACACACGTTTGGATAAACAAATCTCCGATATCGATGAGAGACTGCAACGCGACATAGAACGGAGTGTCGAAGTCACTGGGATATTCACCGATGTTTTTTAACATCGGTTTAAGTAATTCGAGTTCTGTGTTGTTGAAATACTTCTTGTTGATTTGCACTATTTTCCAATTCACGTCATTTTTATACTTAGTCAAAATAGAGGAACAATAATCTTTGAACAGTTCCATGGTTTTCACTCTGTTCAATAGAATTTTCGTTAAGTAGCTTAACATTTTTTTAGACATCAACGACTCAGCATCGGCATTCAATTCACGGTCGCGCTTTGGCTGAAATCAGCAATGTTAAAACTAACGAAGAAGACATGTTTAATCTTTCCGCGACGTTCGATTTTAACAACAACAACGGAATGTCTGTCGGTAGGGACAGGTTAAAATTCGAAATCTCGTCTTCTGAACTACCTCTCAAAAAAACAATTTCCTATATTCCGATCACATCAACTTTACCCACCGCCAATGTACGTTTTTGTCAAAGTCATCAACCGATTATGGACTTTACCCGTTACATGTGAGACTTTGACGAATAACGCTACCGATTCTGAACTCAATGTTTGAAGGGGTTACTATTGTAAAGTCAACTGTGAGTTTTCAGGGGGTGCTATCATAAAGTCAATGTTTGGGGTTACTATTATAAATGCAATGGTGAGTTGGGATACTATCATAAAATCAATTTTTGATTGTTCACTTGAATAGAGAGTCAAGATGTGCAGGTCTTCTGATTACAACAAATTAGACTATATTCAGATCTGTTGGTGTAACATGTATGCAATGCAACTTGTATTGAGTACTTTGTGTTAATATGTGACTTTGCATGGTTAGTTGTGTGAATGCGATACTTTGTGTCAGCGGTAGACGAATTCTGTGTGTGTAAGTTAAATCTGTCTCTGTGAACGGCTCACTTGGACCAAATGATGCTAATGTGAGACTTTGCGTCAGCGATAGACGGATTATGAAGACTATACACTCAGTATCTGTGAATGCTGCAGATGCATTGCAGATGTTGTTAGTTGTGTGAATGCGTTACTTTGTGTCCGCGGTAGACGGATTCCGTGTGTGTAAGTTAACTCTGTCTCTGTGTCACTTGGACCAAATGTTGCTAATGTGAGACTTTGCGTCAGCGATAGACGGATTCTGAAGACTATACACTCAGTCTCTGTGAATGCTGCATTTACCCAAAGGTACATGTCTGCACTGCACTAAATGATGACAATTTGTTAGTTGACAGCTTTGAGGTGCATATATTGCATTTTGGCAAATAACAACGTTGAACGAATCTGGTATTATTTTTTAAATGATCCAAAAAATCATTCAAATTTTTAAAGTTTCTAGTGATGAGATATCCTGGCGTGTCTGCAATTCTTTTAATTAGCATTATTTTTTTGTTATCTGTAATTCTCTTAATCTTGGTATTGCACCAGGAGGTTGAATTTGCTGCTTGCGGGAAATTACGCAACGTCGCCGCCGTATCAGAAGACGACGGGTGGGTGGGGTAATTCTGGAAAAAAAAAGAAGAAAGTAAGATTATAAAAACCAGTACATGTCATGTAAGTATCGATAATTCGAAAGGACGGTGTTTATTACCTGGCACGGTCTTGACAACTCGGCTCGTTTTAGATTTTTGACGGAATCATCAGACTCTAGAAACGTTTCCACGTCACTATCCGAGCTGGAATCGGAGAGGGTTGTCGTTATTTCCACAGCATAAATGTCACTAACTTCTTGTAGGTGCTTGGCACTCATGAAGAAATTCGAAGAACTCATGAGTGCCAAGTACTGTTTGTAGATTGGATGTGCACACATCGAATCCATGAGTCAGTAACGCTGCCCTTCTTAGCAGCGTTACTGACTCGTTGTCGTTTTCTACCGGGCGCGTCCGCTTTGGCGCACTCGCCATTCATGTTCTCTATGTCTCTCTCTCTCTTTGCGGCGCATTTTTTCTTCTTCTGGATGGCATCGTTGATCAGGTAACCCTTTTTCTTTTCCTGGTTGCCGTTCTTCTTTTTCATGGTCTGTAAAACTTAACGACAATGACTTATTTTATTTCAACTTATCAAAAGATAAATTGACAGTATTGACACTCGCCTAAATTAACATACAATAGTAAGGTACACGAACACACTGTTAAATGAAATTATCTTCAAGAATGTAGATAAAGTCGTATTACGACAAACCGCCAAAGACTTTATTAACACTGGGAAAGCCTGGCGAAGGACAAGGACGGTTCAGCAACAGAATCGTAATTTGTGACCGTGGACGTGGACGCCGCTGCCGCGTCGACGACAGGCGAATAAGGTGGAGTCAGGGTGACAGAAGATTGATGAAACGCATCTGAATCGAACATCGAGAAAAGGCAATTGTGTCTTATCTTCAGATTTATTAGGCAGGTTGTTCGAAATGTCAATCCCGCCGTTGATATACACGCTTTTTCCGTTGTTTTTTTTATTTTTATTACTCTATTCCTAATGTCGTCAGCAGTAGGCTCTCCAGTAATGTCAAATTGCAGATTTCTGAATTTTGTGTATACTTCCGCTTCCAAGAAAGATTTGTACGGCATAGCTAACGAGAAAGTGCGTTCGGTATGGATCGATTACAAGGAGGGTAACAACAACGCCAGCGCTTCGGAAACAGGCGGCAGCGGTCAGAAGAGGAGGTTTGCAGAGGGCACGCGCGACACCAACGTACCTGGGTCGAACGCCATCTCGTCTCTGGAGCTTCACGATATCGTGAGGAATGTCGTCTTACACGAGGATTGGTACCCGCCGACCATCATCGCCCATTCTTCTCATCTGGGTCGACAATTGAAGAATATGAACGATCTGTTAGGTACACTGTGTTCTAGTGTTTTAAACAAATAAAATAAAAAGAATTAAATAGGACTGACTTTGTTTTACTTAAGAATGAATTTGTTTTAATGGTTGACGATTTACATTGCAAAGGTAAACAATAAATACATTGAACACTCTACGGGTGTGCGTGCGTGGACACCGAAGCCTAATCGAGTTAGGATGGATACCCCGAAAAAAGACACGGTACAAAGTAAAGTAGATGTCCCGAAAAAAGACCCTTTACAAAGTACAATCAAACCTCGAATGAAAAAGAGCGCTCCAGCAGCCAAGCGTTTAGCAAGTGGGAAGAGCCAGAAAGCGGGATCTCCGTTCTTACCAACCAGTTTAATCAAGACGTTGAATATACAAAGTCTCGAAAATCGTTCACCTCTAGAGAGGACGCAACAAAAGCCTAGCATATTGCAACCTTGACCTATTTTCGGCGATACTTCACCTTTTCTAAAATTCAAAGAACGTAAAAACGGAGCTAGCCAGGCATGCTTTGCATTTTACTTGTTGAATTTTTCAATGGCGTTGTACGACGTCATCATGATGTTGAAAGAAGGTCAAACTAGACTTTGTCATCTGTTGTGTTAATGTGTGACTGCGTCAGCAGAATAATTGTATCCAACGTGCGGTGAGTTAAGATAAGGTGAGTTAAGAGGTCTAGTACAATCAACACTATTCAGAATCTGTTCAATCTGTGCGAACAGATTCGTGGTGTCTGTCAGTGTCAGATAAGATTCTGAGTTAACTACATTACATCTCAACTCTCTATTCAACTCTAACACAACTGTAACATCTGCAACGTACTCGGTCTAGACTTTGGTATGTAAGTTGAACTCTTGGAACCACGACTTGAAGAACGGAGAATGCAATAGTCGTAATGATACCTAACACGCGAGGCACTTCGCTAAATTTTATATCGTCTGTTAAATTATTAGCGTAAGTTCTAAACTTAAGAAATACATTGTGCATCAAATTAATATTTTTAGAATAGGACATTGCATTCGTGACAAACTTCTTCTTGGTATCTTTTCCAAAGAAGTGATGGAGTACAGTTTCGGGTTCGAGCGTTTCTAACCGATACATCGGATTTGTGATTTTAGATCCGGACCCCACTCTCAGAGTTAGACTTATGTACACAGTGCTAAAATACACAGTCAAAATACACAGTGCAAATACACAGTGCAAATACACACAGTGCTATGGAATTGGATGTTCATAACATCGGGATCCATGTTTAACTCCCCTACCAATCCTACCACTCGTAACTTCATGGTCAACGTGATGATCAAAGACATGCACGCGCTACTCGTCTGTTCGGTGTGCCACAACGGCTTCGTCGCTAAACACAACGACACTTACGAACTGTTCCAACACGTCTCTGCTAATCGGACGCATTTGAAGTCTGCCATGATCGATGCGCTGTACAGTGTACATGCTTTCGCAAGTGGAAGACGCGACACTCCAGAGCCTCGACGAAACTTCGATTCAGTACTGTGATGAACAATAATTTTATATGGAGTATGTCTGGGCCAGAAATGTCTAGCAAAGTCTACGAAAATTACATGTTAGCGTTCCCCCAAAAAACAGTGAATCAAATCAACAAAGGAGACAAAAAGAATCGGTCGGTCCTGTCTTGAAAGTTTAATACGGTTCGTGGATATAACAACGAATACCCTGTATTTGTTAAATAATGTAATGTACGTTTGTTAAAAATAAAACAATGTAAATTTTGTTTTGTTTTTTTAATGTAAATATTACATAAATATACGTCCTCATAGAAGACAAATATTAAGATCTTTGCAGATCGCTAAACTACAAATCTTATCCTATTGAGTATTGAAGATGGTTGCACATGTCTTACACTATTCGAGGCATATATGTTGGAACCATACGTACAAAATGTAATAAGAACATAAGAACATAAGAACGCAGGAGTCTGCAAGAGGCCGGTAGGCCTGTACGAGGCAGCTCCTTTGACCCTAAGCTCCCGTGTATCTAACCCCACCTAATATCGCTGTCCATGAATTTATCTAGTCTATTTTTGAATGTGACAATTGTATTGGCACTCACCACATGACTGCTAAGCCTATTCCACTCATCCACCACCCTATTAGTAAACCAATTTTTGCCTATGTCCCTGTTGAATCTGAATTTATCCAGTTTAAACCCGTTACTTCGTGTCCTACCCGGTTCTCTTACCAACAAAACCTTATGAATGTCTCCCTTATTAAAGCCCTTCATCCATTTATAAACCTCGATCATGTCTCCACGCACCCTTCGCCTTTCTAGAGAATGCAAGTTTAACTGTTTGAGTCTTTCCTCGTATGGCAAGTTTCTCAACCCCTGAATCATCTTAGTCATCCTCCTCTGCACCGATTCTAGCATTTTGATATCCATTCTATAGTAGGGTGACCAGAACTGAACCGCATAGTCAAGATGAGGTCTAACTAATGCTAAATATAGTTTGAGGAAGACTTCGGGGCTTCTGTTGCTTACGCTCCTTGAAATAAATCCCAGTACCCTATTAGCTCGATTTCTAGCTTGAATGCATTGTGCCCTTGGACGGAGATCAGAGCTCACTAAGACCCCAAAATCCCTCTCGCACCCAGACCTACTTATGAGAGTGTCATTTAAGCAATAGTTATGTGAGGGGTTGTTCCTACCTACACTCAGAATACTGCACTTCCCTACATTGAACTCCATCTGCCATTTATCCGCCCAGTCATATAATCTGTTGAGTTCACCTTGGAGAATACTAGCGTCCTGATCCGACTCAATTACTCTACCGATCTTGGTATCATCAGCAAATTTACTAACATCACTACTAATTCCTGTGTCTAAGTCATTGATATAAATAATAAACAAAAGTGGACCTAATACCGAACCTTGTGGGACCCCACTCGTAACACATCCCCAGTCAGATCTTTTACCATTGATTTGCACTCTTTGCTTCCTATTGCTAAGCCACGCCTTGACCCAGTTCAAAACTTTACCCTCTACTTACATAAACTTACATACACACCCTCTACTTACATAAACTTACATACACACGTATACATGGCAAATTGAAAAATCTACAAACTAAAACCAGTAGGTAACTCTTTGGTGTGTCTATATTACTTTTTAATTCGTCAATCTCTGTAGTTTTATTAAGCGTTTTTTTTTTAGATTCTCTAGCGATGTGTTCAATCATCTGTGCAATCTTAAAATCATTATTCTTTATAGTTTTTTTCACATATACTTAATTTATTTGTCTTTTCACTTAATTCGGTGCTAAGGCTTGTTACTTGTGTTTCTAATTCAGTTACTTTGTTACCTTCAGTGAATAATGTGGTTTTTAAGAGTTCGTTGCTCTTTTTGTACTCGGCTTCACAGGAAACGTACTTTTGATAATTTATCAAATTTTCATCGTTCAATGTTTTAATCTCGACGTCTTTGTTAATAATGCTTTCCTGATATGTTTGGATCTCGACGTCTTTGTTATGAATACTTTCCTCCAATTCTGTTATTTTTTGGGTTGCATTTTCTTTATCTACGGTCAGATCGGTAATTTGTTGGTTCATCTGTGCAATTCGTTGATTTATAGACGTTTCATTTACTGTCACGTTTTCAAGAATTTGACTTGCAGTGTACACACGCCATCAGTTGTGTGGAATGCGCATTGGACCCCTACAGTTGCACATCTGTACCGATCTGTCCAATTTGTTCCCAACCAGTTACTTATACTTACAAGTTCATAGCTTAATGCATCATCAGGAAAGAGTAGTGGTATGTATAGTCAATGCATTGTCATTGGGTATAAAAACAATTGGGTGTGAATAGTGTATGTAATGCATTGTCAGGTAAAAGTTCTTGACGTGTAGTTTTACAGATTGGGTGTGAATAAAAACCATTTTGCTTTCTTAATTTTTTTTATTTCATTACACGGTGCACTCATTCGGCAACAAGTGCATTGTTGTCCTTCGGCAACGAGTGTTTTGGGAACAAAAACAATTTCTTGATGTGTCTCGTAAAAGGTAAAGCTTTCGCACCGGGAACACATTTCTCTATTCTAACGCATTTCTCCAAGTCTTTACTCTCACCTCACTCAATGTCAGATACATTCTCTTTGGTGGAAGGGAAGAGAGAAAATTCTGATTTGACTCTTTTTCTCCCTCGTCGTCATCGTCGTTGTCGTCGCCACTCGTGGAGTCAGAAGCGTAGTCGGAATCGTAGCTGTCGTCAGACCAATCCATGTAATCGTCGTCATCGTTGTGAATTTCAAAAGAAGTGAAGAAAGAGTCGGTGTCTGTTCTTACGGTCATGCCGACTGTTGTGGCTGTGGATTTAATATTGGCAACGGCTCTGTAGAACTGTTCGAAATTACCGTTGTTGACCAGTCTGGTAAAACATCTCTTCCATTCTTCTGTACAACGGCGATGATACCGTTCCAAGACATCTGAAGGACGGATAAAAAGACTGTCGATTTTGCTAATGTGTTCGTAAAATTTATTATTATTAAACAACAAAATATTTTCGTTGATGTTGATTTGATCCATCTTGGAACTCTGTCTCTGTGAACGGTTCACTTGGACCAAATGTTGCTAATGTGAGACTTTGCGTCAGCGATAGACGGATTTTGAAGATTATACACCCAGTGGTGCTGCAGATGCATTGCAGATGTTGCGAGTTGTGTGAATGCGATACTTTGTGTCAGCGGTAGACGGATTCCATAACTGAAAAATTTGAGATTACGACAAACTCTAACGTGACGATGACAACTCTATTCAGAATCTGTTCTATCAAAATCTGTTCGAAGAGTAAGTTGCCCAGTGAATGTGACACACCAAGATTCTGACTAGAGACTTGAGATGTAGTATACGCTACATGTTACACACGAGGACGCACGACAAGGTCTCACATTATAGTTAGAGAGTTGCGAACGATTTAGTTTCATAAGAGATTCCTGAGCGGTAACCTAAAATTTGCACGTCTCTCGCTAAGCTACGCTAACACCATGACGCTAGCTCAAGTGGGGTCCAACATCTGACGATTTCGTTTCATAAGAGTCTCCTGAGCGGTAACCTAAAATTTGCAAGTCTCTCTGAGGGGGACACCAAAGTCTATATGTTACACTAACAGATTCTGAGTGTTGCATGCTTATTCCCTCAGACTTTTCTGACTTGTCACTGTCTCAGAGAATGCTGCAGATGTTGTGTGAATATGTGACTTTGTGTCAGTGGTAAACGTACATAGTTTCTTTGATGGAGTTAAGAGTACGACAACGATTAAAGTAAAAAACAGGATTAAACCAAACATAATTTAGTTCTATAGTGTTCTTTATCCTAAGAATCATATTATCATTTTAATTTATAACCGATAGTATCTTTGTGTGACTGATTAAAACAAAAAGGACAATTGAGAATTTTTTTATTGGAGGTTTTAAACAAATAAAATAGAAAGAATTAAATAGGACTGACTTTGTTTTACTTAGGAATGAATTTGTTTTAATGGTTGACGATTTACATTGCAAAGGTAAACAATAAATACATTGAACACTCTACGGGTGTGCGTGCGTGGACACCGAAGCCTAATCGAGTTAGGATGGATACCCCGAAAAAAGACACGGTACAAAGTAAAGTAGATGTCCCGAAAAAAGACCCTTTACAAAGTACAATCAAACCTCGAATGAAAAAGAGCGCTCCAGCAGTCAAGCGAGTAGCAAGTGGGAAGAGCCAGAAAGCGGGATCTCCGTTCTTACCAACCAGTTTAATCAAGACGTTGAATATACAAAGTCTCGAAAATCGTTCACCTCTAGAGAGGACGCAACAAAAGCCTAGCATATTGCTATCTTCTCCTCTCTCCAAAATAACAAACTCAGGTCAAACAGCTACATCCTCTCAACCAGAAAAATCTCAAGCGTCTTTAAAATGGTGAATTCAAAGACGTCATGTATCAGCGTCGACAACAACCGATTATTTCTGATCGACGGGAATTTCCTCTTGGGTGGAAGATTAGAAAATGTCAATCTGAAATCAGACCAAATTTTTGAGACTCCTCAGCGTTGATCTGTAAAAGGAAACGTTGCTAGAAAAAGAGAAATAAATATTCTGAGCCGCGTCTACGGCTTCGTTGAAATATAGTTCTGTCATCGTTTTTTTTATCAGAGTTATCATCGCCGATCGATGCCTTCCATTTGGGGTGAGTAACAAACGATGTGCTAAATTACACAGTGCTAAAATACACAGTCAAAATACACAGTGCAAATACACAGTGCAAATACACACAGTGCAAATACACACAGTGGAATCGTTGTCGTACTCTTCGCTGCAACCAAGTGAGAAGATAAGATTCATTTCGGGTTATGTACATGAATCTTGGGTTATGTACATATAGTAGAATTTCAGTTGACTGTTGAAACAAAGTCACACATTTACTTAGAGTTAAGATGTAGTAGATGTGGAGATGTAGTAGACTGTGAGGTGTAAGAAGACGATGTCGTGACATGTCGACAACTAACAAGAAGAATTGCTAGAGTTCAGATGTTGTGGGTGTAACAACACGAATTGCACATCAGAGTACCTGACTGCCGATTCTACAAAGAACCACATGGATGAATTACAAAATCAACAAACTAAACACGAAGAAGAAAGATCTGAATTAAGGAAAGAAATTGAAAAGTCATCTGCCAAAGTACAACAAATAATGACGATATACAAAGATGTAGATAAGAAATTCTTAGAAGTTAATGCAAATATACGAAAGATAATCCAAGAGAAAGACCGACTGAACGCAGAATTATCTGAAAATAAAAACAAGATCGATCTTATGCAAAATGAATACGAACAACTCCAACAACGTAATAACGAATTAAATACAGAGAATGATCAATTCAAACAAGAGTTGACTCAAAATAAAATTCTATTCCTACAAGAGACACAAACGATGAATTACAAAATCAACAAACTAAACACGAAGAAGAAAAATCTGAATTAAGGAAAGAAATGGAAAAGTCATCTGCCAAAGTACAACAAATAATGACGATATACAAAGATGTAGATAAGAAATTCTTAGAAGTTAATGCAAATATACGAAAGATAATCCAAGAGAAAGACCGACTGAACGCAGAATTATCTGAAAATAAAAACAAGATCGATATTATGCAAAATGAATACGAACAACTCCAACAACGTAACAACGAATTAGATACAGAGAATGATCAATTCAAACAAGAGTTGACTCAAAGTAAAACGATGTCCGACTAAACGAATCGTAACGCGCATGGGCAACATGAAGATCCCGTGCAACGCTTTTGAACTTGAAAGAATAGAGAGTTAAGATGTTCACCAGTCTTAGAGAGTTATGGTTCGATGTCGCGTTGCAGTCTCTCATCGATATCGGAGATTTGTTTATCCAAACGTGTGTGTTAGAAATGAACAGGCACGGACATTCAGTTTAGATTCCAGAACGTACATTGTTGATCAGATGACTAACAATTTTAACGCTTTGGAAAATCGACTCGAGGAAATAAAAAAAGAAGCAAGTCGACATAGAGAAGTTGAAAATAACACCACATAAATCTCATTCCACTATTAGTCGTGTCTATAAACCTATCATGAACCAAATGTAGAGACACCATCCAAGTTTGAGGTATCATAACTCTCTAAGACTGGTGAACATCTTAACTCTCTATTCTTAAACTTGTTACAGTTCGCAAGAGTTCACCCGCTTTCGACAACAACAACATATTCTTCAGATTTTGAAATACACACCTAATTTGTTGACGACTCCCACATTCACCCTGCTTGACAGAGTCAGACAAAACAAGGTTTGTATACGTGATGACCACTACATATTTTAATTTGATGTACCTTAACTCTGTAATTTTACAGTGCTCTAAAAAGTGGGGTTTGGAGTAAATACATTATCGGTACCGAGACAAGTGATTTTATTTTGAAGTGTTTGAAAATAATTTTAAAAAGTGCAGCGATGAGACGACCAGCAACTTGTGTAATGCAACTGGACGTGTGTGAGTATGAGTATATGTGCCTCACATGCATCCAACACACTGCCGACGATGTTAGCGGAATCAGACGCTGTCGTGCATAACGAACACGAACGTCTGAGACTTCATAGTCGGCGATCACGTACGCCTACACCCGGCAAGAAATTGACCAGCGCCACGAATAATCCGCGCTTCTCTTTCGTTATTTGTAAAAGGAAACGTTGCTAGAAAAAGAGAAATAAATATTCTGAACCGCGTCTACGGCTTCGTTGAAATATAGTTCTGTCATCGTTTTTTTATCAGAGTTATCATCGCCGATCGATGCCTTCCATGCCTTCATAAACTCTTCGATGTTTTTGACCAAAACTATTATTTTCTTATTTTCATCTTCGTTATGAGGAATATCTTTTAATAGTTGAGAGGACTCACCAAACATCAACACGTGAACATTATTACTTGGGTGACACTAAATTAACGGACAATTGAAATTTGAACAAAGTGAAAAAATAAGTTTGGAAATTTGAACAAGTGCAGCGACAACCATCGCGACGTAGACGACCGAAGCAGATGCTGTTCGCGGTGAGTACACAACTTGCGTATTCAACAACTTCGTAGCTTGCTGGTGGAATGCGCATTGGACCCCTACAGTTGCACATCTGTACCGATCTGTCCAATTTGTTCCTAACCAGTTACTTATACTTACAAGTTCATAGCTTAATGCATCATCAGTAAAGAGTAGTGGTATGTATAGTCAATGCGTTGTCATTGGGAATAAAAACAATTGGGTGTGAATAGTGTATGTAATGCATTGTCAGGTAAAAGTTCTTGACGTGTAGTTTTACAGATTGGGTGTGAATAAAAACCATTTTGCTTTCTTATTTTTTTTTATTTCATTACACGGTGCACTCATTCGGCAACAAGTGCATTGTTGTCCTTCGGCAACGAGTGTTTTGGGAACATAAACAATTTCTTGATGTGTCTCGGAAAAGGTAAAGCTTTCCCACCTCCCGCACCAATGTACGCTTTTGGCCAAGATATCAACCGATTATGAACTATTACATGTGAGACTTTGTCGAATAACGCTACCGATTCTGAACTCAAAATCAGCGACCTGTACGACAAGGTCTCACATTCACCCCAACAAATTCTGATCAACAGATTCTGAACTCAATGTTTGAAGGGGTTACTATTGTAAAGTCAATTGTGAGTGTTATGTCCATCAAAATAGTGGGTACCGACTGGACCATTTCGGGTTTCGCCTGCTTGTTGCGTTGCGTCCTGTTTGTTTTCTTGGACGGTTGTTGTTCCTGTTGCTGTGTCAACCCTGTTTCAACTTTGCTAGCAGAGTCTTCCTGAGTCTCGAATTCCATGTTTGTCTTTTGTTGTTATTCTTCTTGGTGGTCGTTTAATGATAGTGGTGAGCGGAAAGGAATTGGATATCATTGCAAACCTTTCTCAAGAAATAACCAAAATTATGGTCGACAGTGTGTACGTGGCTGCCAATCCTAAGAAGAACATTGTCAATGTGAGCGTGAAAGTCTCGCTCGAGAGCAATACCTCCAAAGTTGTCATCGTCACGTTTGACTTTGTCATGTGAGTCGACGTTCCAATCTCTACATTCCGCTGTTAGGTAGGCAAGAGTTCAACTTACATACTAAAGGTTGCAGATGTTACAGTTGGTTAATATGTGACTGCGTCGGCGTTAGACTGATTGTGAATCGATTAATTGTTTAACATGGGCGGTCAAATCAAATATAGTCTCGTCGTTGACATCCGAGACGATGTTTCTCAAACATTCGTTTGTGACATATTAATTTACTCAAGAGATATCTATCTTTCTTATTTCACTTGACAAACTTTCTTATTTCACTTGTGTGTATGTGACAAACTACTGGTGGTGATCTTCCCTTTTCTGATCGACATCGAACTGATCGACATCGAACTGTTCGGGATCGAACTCGTCCTCGTTCAAATTATATTTTTCTGTCAGCACTAAAAACCACATTTTCAGTTTCGTTAATAAGAATGTTGTCATTTCCTCGAATGTGTTCCGCTGTGACATACTGCCATCCAACAGAGTACTCCCTGTGTTAGGCAAGAACGGAATACACGAAGTTTTGTTCGGATGTGACTGTGTTGGGATGTAAGGGGGTAAAACACAAATTTGTGAATCAAGGGACGATCAAACACCCATGTAATCAAATTGTCTTTATTTTGTAGCACCATTTACCGTCCCCTCTGTTTGTTCTCAAAAACATTAACCAATTCTGATTGGAAATTTTGTATTTGTCCAACAAGTGTTTCTTAATTCTGTTGTTGTTGTTAAGATGAGGATTAATGGCGTTGAGAAGTTGTTTAATTTTTATATTGTTATATTTTATTTTCAGGTTGTAATATCGACTCAACCTATCTTTTTCTACCAAAGAATCGTATATTTGCTTCAGCACGTTGTATGATCTTATAATGTTAATTTTGGTTTCATCTGAATCGAATGCAGACTGCAGCGACGACCCGATGTTTGTTTTCGCGTGTCGTGATGTCCAGAGGGTTGCTATAATCCGAACTCAATTTAGAATCGATAGTCTTGGCTATCTCGCTGCTTTCAAAAACTTTATTGGATCTGTCGTAATCGTCGTTGTTGTTGTTGTTGTCGTCGTCTACAAACGCAAACGCATCGAGAGTCTTCTCGACCAACTCTTTTTGACTTTCGAGAACGAGCAGGATACTATTGTAAACTCAAATAGAGAGTTAAGATGTGCAGTCTTCTGATTCTGAAAACCTTAGGGTGTCGGTGTCAAAGAACTCTGCGTGTCAAGATCTCTGTCCAATTCTGCGTGATTCTGAATACAAATCTTACTTTGTCTCAGAGTTGGATCAAATGCGTTGCAGATGTTGCTAGTTGTGTGAATGCGAGACTTTATGTCAGCAGTAGACTGATTCTGAATACTATACGAGTGTTGCATGCTTATTCCCTCAGACTTTTCTGACTTGTCACTTTGTCTCAGAGAATGCTGAAGGATTACGAGAACACTTTGTTTCAAAAGAATGTATCAGTAAAGTGCTTCATACCCAACGGAAATTACAACAGCCTGATCGACGCTGTGAAGACCAAACAAATATATATCATCATTCCCAAGCGATCTGAGGAACACACTCGATTGGAAACGCACTGCGTGTTAAAATCTGATCCGTCGCACTACGTGCGCATACACGAATCGGGTCGTTTCCTCAGCGTCTATTTGAGGAATTGGAAAACAGACGATGATCCCGTTCTACGTCACCTAGAGGCATCTCCAAATTGTCGTCGCGCGTCTTCGTGGGTGTCATCAGTGTCTGAGCAACACTTAGAAGATGCAATCAACCAGTACATGAATTGTGATTTCGTCACGGAGATCTATCAGAACGGCGATGCAAGGTTCGACGATATTCGAGCGGCTGTTAAACATCATTTCCTCACCGAGAAGAGATGCTTTGCTAGCATGCAAGAAGCGAAAGCTGTTCTATACACGATGCTGACAGAGAGTAACAAGGTAGTCGCTCCCCGAAAAAAAATAAAGAAAAAAATGAATCTGATGTCAGAGGTGGCCGTGTGCATCTTGTGTGCCACTAACCCAGTGAACGTGATCTTCCAACCTTGCTCTCACGGGAGTTGTTGCATGTCGTGCGCCCGATCCGTGTCCACGTCTCCGAAGTGCTGGAATGACATTTTCCTAAACAATCCATCGCCTCGTCCTGAAGATAGGACCTTCACCAACGTTTCAGTGTACGTCACGATGAGGAAGAGATAGAAGACAGAGCCGAACACAAGGTGAACAAACAAGGAGAAATAGTTGCAGAAAGATGGTTTCTTAGAGTGGTGGATGTGCTTGAGCACTTGCAGAAGAGGTAAGTTCAAATCAGAATCTTCTCTCTTCCCTTCCGCCAAAGAGAATGTATCTGACATTGAGTGAGGTGAGAGTAAAGACTTGGATAAATGCGTTAGAATAGAGAAATGTGTTCCCGGTGCGAGTAGGCAGCGGCAGGGGAGTACCTCTCGGGACCCACGTGTCATCAAGAAATGAATCGATACGTCATCACCTAAACAACTGAGCGAGCGGCTATGACACTTATGTTTGTACTAGACAACGTGAGCAGGTACCGTGTTGCTTAATCCTAGATTGGTCCAAGTGTGTTTGTGTGTGTGTGTGTGTGACCACGACAAATGCAGACCTTGTCATTTGGGAACACGTAACACAAATATATTTGGACGTACATCACATGTAAAAAATACAGACTTTGGTGGTAACAAATGCAGACTTTGCAGACTTTGGTCATTCTGGAAGTGTGTATAATAAATGCAGACTTTGGTCATTCTGGAAGTGTGTATAATAAATGCAGACTTTGGTCATTCTGGAAGTGTGCATAGCAGACTTTGGTCATTCTGGAACACGTGACGAACGTCACATTGACATGGGTGTAACAAATGTTGGACTCACATGACTTTGTTCTTCCCTAACAGCAGAGTGTACAGATTGGAACATCGACTCACATGACAAAGCTAACGTGACTGTTCGAAGATTGTGAAGTCTAGACCGAGTACGTTGCAGATGCAACGCAGCATGTCTGCTGATTCCTGATTTCCACTGTCGTCAGTCCTGTCAGGGTTGAGACGACTGGTTTCTAACGATGAACGTGTTTCTGAACACCGACCATTACCAAAAGTCAACTTTAGAAAATTTGAGCAGAGCGATGGCAGGGAACAGCAACCGGGAATCCATCGATCCGGTCCACCATGGAGGCGATAAAAGAGTATGACTTGTTCTTACGTCTCATTTGTATGACTTGTTAATTATAAAATGTTATCTCAACTTTACGTGAATGAATATCCGACTTTCGTACCATGTTGGCGTGTCTCTGTTCGACTTTGTCTGACCCCTTCCAAAATTCGATTGACCACATTCACTCATGTCAGCGCGCTGGGAAGGGTAGGATGTCATAAATGTCACTTGAAGGGTAGGATATATTAAATTCAGTATTTTAAATAATTGTATATTCATCATTTGTATATAAATCCGTTTAACATAGTCATCTTTGTTTCATGGGTTAGTCATCTTTGTTTCATGGGTTACGTTAACATAAGACTGCGTAAAAAATCAAAATCACATACATTTAATTTTTTCTAAACTAATCTAAATTTACACAGCTGCAATCTGCATTCGATTCAGATGAAACCAAAATTAACATTATAAGATCATACAACGTGCTGAAGCAAATATACGATTCTTTGGTAGAAAAAGATAGGTTGAGTCGATATTACAACCTGAAAATAAAATATAACAATATAAAATTAAACAACTTCTCAACGCCATTAATCCTCATCTTAACAACAACAACAGAATTAAGAAACACTTGTTGGACAAATAAAAAATTTCCAATCAGAATTGGTTAATGTTTTTGAGAACAAACAGAGGGGACGATAACGGAGATTACGAAATGTCAGATGCGATCGAGATCACTTGTAATGCGCAACACTCTCATCGGAATGTCTAGTTTTACGAGTTGCTTCACTGTACTCCAGTCGAACTCTTTCCTTTCGATAACGGGTTCCTCCATCCTCTTCTTGTACAACACCTGGAATTAACAAATTAAAATAAATAACGAGCGCGTGTAACATATGTTGTTTGACACGCGTGTATTGAACGAAATTGTTCAATACTAACCTGTTCGATGAAGAGAGGATCATTGGTGAACTGCATGAAGTAACAGTCTGCATTGTGGTATATGTGTTATATTAAGGGATCGCCTTTACGCCAGTTTCTCAGCGAAAGACCACAATGATAGCACCTCACGTTGTCACCCACACCTGTAAGAGTAATAATAGAAGTAGTAAATGTTGAAAAATAGAAGTAATAAATGTTGAATCATTAATATTGCCAAAAATATTGTTGAACCAATATATAAAAGGAATATTACCCAAGTAATAAAATCCAACTTTGGCTAGATTTGCAGGCGTCTGTTCCACGCCGGACTCTCTTCGTCGTTCTCGGTTTCTCTCTGTGCGACTCGACTCGATTTCGCAACGGATTTTCTTTTGGTGTTCTTGCATCGCGTGACGAAAAGGTCTTTTACATTGTTGTCATTTAACCTCTTCTTCAATATCTCGTTGATCAAATTTTTGAACTTGACTCTGTAGCGCTTGTTCAACTGATTCTTGTATCTGCCGATAATGGGTGACGTTCCCTGTCCCGCCCTGTTACAGTAAACGCATCGTTCCAACGAATTTGAAGTGACGGTCAAGTAGGTTTCACCCGTACGGACCGACGAGCGACTGCACCTGGTAGAGAGCCATTCAATTTTCTCGCAGGAGCACAGGACCAATTCTTTCAGCGAGGCTAAAATCGAAATGATTCGTTGGTAGAACATGATTCCCTTTTTAACGACGGCCGCTGATTTGAATTTAGATTTTATCACTTCGAGCAAAGAAACGACAAAAGAATGCATTACGTTGTGAACCGATATGACGTTATTTAAAATGCAAGAGACCGAGTCGATCCCGTACTTCATGAGTCTTCTCAGAGAAAGGTAACGTCACGTTGATCGAAACGTGGGACGTCGAATCGACCAGCGGGTTCTTCAGAAAGTACATGGCTAGTAAGCCTTCCAAACGCAAAGAGATCCGAAACGACAATGCAGAGGTGACAAAGACTAGAGTTGAAAGAGAAAACACGAGAAAGAACTTCATCCAGAACATTAAGACTCATATCGAAATATTCAACAAAAACAAACAGATCATATACGAGACCGTGGTGAAAACGAAAAGCAATTGAACGAACCGGATAGCATTTTCGACAGCGACGCTCTGACAACCATAATGAAAACTCGAAATTTCATGTCGAAGACGAAGATAGAATCGAAAATAGCAGCTGGACGCAAATACGAATGGTACTCTCCTATCATGCTCCCTGTCAAACTCTTCGTCAATGCCATGGTGAACTCTAAAACTAATTATGATGCCACAATCTGTCGACATGTTGAACAAAGTCTCACATTCACTCCGTCATACAGAGTCAGACGTTCGCCGAGGGCTTAATATGCCACATGACGGCACATTCACACGGTTTAGGAATCTGTAAACATGTAGAACAAAGTCTCACATTCACTCTCCGTCATACTAAGTTAGACAAGCAAATGACAGACATCAGTGGAACAAAGTCTCAGACTCTGTAGAACAAATCTCATGACGGAATCTGTCGACGTGTAGAACAAAGTCTCCGATTCACTCCGTTGTACAAAGTCAGACGTTCGCCACCAGCCGAAGACCTAAGATGCCACCATGACACGACATGATGTGAGTAAACTAAAACATTATGTAAATTCTTATTTTTATTTATTACACATAATCATTGCAATGAGAGGTGTAAGCAATGCAACCAAGTGAGAAGATAAGATTCATTTCGGGTTATGTACATGAATCTCGGGCTATGTACATATAGTAGAATTTCAGTTGACTGTTGAAACAAAGTCACACATTTACTTAGAGTTAAGATGTAGTAGATGTGGAGATGTAGTAGACTGTGAGGTGTAAGAAGACGATGTCGTGACATGTCGACAACTAACAAGACGAAATGCTAGAGTTCAGATGTTATGGGTGTAACAAGACGAATTGCACATCAGAGTACCTGACTGCTGCTAGTGAATGTGTGACTTTGTCTCATCTGTTCGTTTGCAAAAAGATGTCGTGCCCATCCGAGCAACTGACTGCTGCTACATGTCGATAACTGCACAATTGATGTCAAGATCAATGTTGGATCCCAAAATAGAGTTAAGATGTAATACGTTTTTAGTATCGATCACGAAGTAAATATTGTCCCGCGGTTTGTGTACATATAACGCAGAGCGGGTCTTGACAGGGTATTCGTTGTTATTTCCATGAACCGTATTAAACTTTCGAGAAGGAAATACACAAAGGTCAAACACATTGTTGCAAATACACGATGCAAATACACACATTGCAAATACACACAGTACTGCAAATACACACAGTGCAAATACACACAGTGTAAATACAAACAGTGCAAATACACGCAGTGCAAATACACACAGTGTAAATGGAAACATTGCAAATACACACAGTGCAAATACACACAGTGCAAATACACACAGTACTGCAAATACACAGACACAATGCAAATACAATAAATACACACAGCGCTGCAAATACACACAATAACTTCATACACAGTGCAAATACACACAGTGCAAATACACTGCAATCTTAAAATAATTTTTCTTTATAGTTTTTTTTCACATATACTTAATTTATTTGTCTTTTCACTTAACTCGGTGCTAAGGCTTGTTTCTTGTGTTTCTAATTCAATTACTTTGTTACCTTCAGTGAATAATGTGTATTTTAAGAGTTCGTTGCTCTTTTTGTACTCGGCTTCACAGGAAACGTACTTTTGATCATTTATCAAATTTTCATCGTTCAATGTTTTAATCTCGACGTCTTTGTTAATAATGCTTTCCTGATATGTTTGGATCTCGACGTCTTTATTATTAATACTTTCCTCCAATTATGTTATTTTTTGGGTTGCATTTTCTTTATCTACCGAACGACGTCGTAAAACAAATCTATACACACTCAACCGAGAAAATGAAACTAAATTGAACGACAGTCACGAATCGGTTCTGAATAACGATTTGAAAGATATCATTGTTCCGTTGTTACGTACATTTAGAGATGTTTTGTTAATTTAAATGTCTTGGTGTATTAAAGATGAAACAAAATATATCAGTGTATTATTTGAATATGAGACTTTGTGTCAGTGGTAAACGTATTCTGAATACTATACGTGTTGTTGTTGCATGACTTAAACCCTCAAGAGTTGCAGATGGTGGTGAATGCGAGACTTTGTGTCAGCTGTAGACGGATTCTGAATACTATTGTGTGAACATCAGGGTTAATAAAATGTTTATATCCTACATCATATTTATTATTTTCAACAACCTACATCACTCTTAAAATCGGTGCAACACTTACACGGTACTCTTTCGACATTCGGCTGTAAAACGAAAGGTAATGCGTCGGTGATTAAATCTTTGGGAATGTCTTTACACTCAGGTAAGCAGAGCATATTAACCGAACCGCTGTGGCCGTTAATTCACAGGAAAGACATCCTGGGGAGTTTAGATCTCTGGTTGCAATTGCACAAAGACTTCAGTGCCATGATGGTCGATAAAAAATATGCCGACGTGAATATTTTTCTGGAACGGTACAACAAAAATGCTATCCGGAATGGATTGAAGGAACAAAAATACTTCGAACAGTTGTTTGACGTCTGCTACACGTTATTCGGCATCGAATTGCTACACAATAAAGATTTCGACGGACGACTGAAGACAATTTTGGTGAACGACGCACTGAAGAAAAAAACCTTCGACGTGTGGTGTTCAATAAGTATTTCGAAATTCCCAGACTCTACCTGACGCACACCGGTGTGTGGCTGGACAACACTCACGGGAATTTGAAGGTGAAGCAGTTTCCGTTGAGTGAATGGGTTTTACCTTCAGCTTACATGTTGTTCTACATGCTGAACAACCGTAACGCGAACGAGGAGTTTCTCAAATCCAGTAGTGTAAGAGAGAGACCGACGGTGATCGAATTCATGTCCGGCGAAGCTGGAAAGTCGCTGTTGGATGTCATGGACGCGACGTTCGACAACAACAATACTAAAAATAAGAAATCAAGCATCGGTTATCGGGTGTTAGAGTGATTCTTCGGGTGTTTGGCTCTCTTGCTTTTTCCTAATTTATTTGTAGGTCTTCAACAATACCGGCTGGTCACATTACTTTTTATTCCGTCTTGTGTGCAGAACAGGTGTGTAAATGTGCGTGTTTTGGATTTACAAAGTCGACTTTAAAAACAAAAAGAGGAGGAGAATGGTAGGACTCTTTACGAAATATTACCAGATTAAAGATGTAGCTGCACATGACGGTATCCGTACAAGGCGTATCTATCGAGTCACCTCAAATTCTATCCAAAATAAATTCGGATCGATCTAAGTTAGACCCCTTTTTAAACTAAATTACAGTTGATAAAAATACGGTCTTCGGCGTAACGCTATTTAAGATCATCAAAAATATTAACTTGGACACCGCGTTGTGAACCACCAATAAAAATTGAGTCTAGGCGTGAGTCCAAATTAAGTTCGACTCAAATATTTTTGCATTATAATAATTCAGTTTTGCATTGTACTAATTCATTAGTAATTAAAGATTTTTCATTTTTGCAACTTGTTAGATCTGTTTGTACTGTTTTTAACTGATTCGTATGATTATCGTATTCGTTTTTAAGTTCTCTTAACAAATTCAGTTTGTCAGTGTTCAGACTGTCTATATTGCTTTTTAATTCGTCAATCTCTGTAGTTTTAGTAAGCGTTTTTTTTTTTAGATTCTTTAGCGATGTGTTCATCTGTGCAATCTTAAAATCATTATTCTTTATAGTTTTTTCACATATACTTAATTTATTTGTCTTTTCACTTAATTCGGTGCTAAGGCTTGTTACTTGTGTTTCTAATTCAGTTACTTTGTTACCTTCAGTGAATAATGTGGTTTTTAACAGTTCGTTGCTCTTTTTGTACTCGGCTTCACAGGAAACGTACTTTTGATAATTTATCAAATTGTCATCGTTCAATGTTTTAATCTCGACGTCTTTGTTAATAATGCTTTCCTGATATGTTTGGATCTCGACGTCTTTGTTATTAATACTTTCCTCCAATTCTGTTATTTTTTGGGTTGCATTTTCTTTATCTACGGTCAGATCGGTAATTTGTTGGTTCATTTGTGCAATTCGTTGATTTATAGACGTTTCATTAATTGTCACGTTTTCAAGAATTTGCTTGTTCGATGGTTACGGCCTCGGTCATCGTTGCGGCGGCGCTATTAAGTTATCGCTTGCTTCGAAGAGTAAGTTGCCCAGTGAATGTGAGACCTTGTCGTCCTTGTCGTACAGTGCTAACGGATTCTAGACAATCGTCAAGACATGTATCTCTACATCTTGCATAAGTCGAGGTACAGGGACAGTGAGTTTTAGATGCATCCCATACTATGTTGTCTTCCGTATAAATCACAATTAATTTGAATGAACTAGTTATGGTTCTATCAAGTGCAGTCGAAATGACATTGTCAACACCGTAGTTAATTTTTAAGTATCTGTCACCGTTATCATCAACGATATTTGCTTCTACAGTTATGAATCTCCAAGAACTGATAGCGATTCCGAAAACTTTAGAACGTGAAATGTTAAAAGTAATGTAGACAGGGTACTCTTCGTTGTAGATTTGAATCTTGATATTTACGGTGTCTTCTAGAGGCATCATGCAGAAGACTAACGATTGTGTCGTCCTCGATTCTGGATGTTCCTCGTTGTCTGACTCAGCTTTGACGTGGATTCAGCTGCTGGATGTTGCTAGAATATTAAAAACCAGTTTGAAGAAGAAGCAGAGTTTCACAACGCACATGTAGATATTAAAATACAATTATGTTTAAACATCAGGATACACGAGATGTTAGAAACAAACTCTTTCAGAAGACAATTTCTAATACCTACCTGCGTTGAAGATCCTTTGCGCTTGCCTTATTGGAGACAGCAGCCTGTTCGTCACTCTTTAAGTCTCGTGTGGGACAGGCACAAACCCGCACGTCAATCACTTTGCGTCCCAGCACCTCACCTTGCGTGATACTACAATAACCAACATTAATTAATTAATGATGACACAAAATAATGATAACACAAAATAAATATAAACACAAAAGCTACAAAATCAACAAACTAAACACGAAGAAGAAAAATCTGAATTAAGGAAAGAAATTGAAAAGTCATCTGCCAAAGTACAACAAATAATGACGATATACAAAGATGTAGATAAGAAATTCTTAGAAGTTAATGCAAATATACGAAAGATAATCCAAGAGAAAGACCGACTGAACGCAGAATTATCTGAAAATAAAAACAAGATCGATCTTATGCAAAATGAATACGAACAACTCCAACAACGTAATAACCATGCACCTCCTCCAGTACAGGTAGGTAGTCGTTACATACATCATCACGTCAACAGCCTCGAGATTGTCTGCGCTTTTCACTACAATACGTAACATACAGATTGTAGAAATTGTCGATCAGTATACCTGACTGTCCACTGTCTGCAACCCATGATGAAGTTAGCTCGTGTTCTACCCAGTGTCGAAAATTCTGACCTGGTCCTCTACTCGCGCACACCGAATCTGTTCAATATGTGCGAACAGATTCGTGGTGTCTGTCAGTGTCAGATAAGATTCTGAGTTAACTACATTACATCTCAACTCTCTATTCAACTCTAACACAACTGTAACATCTGCAACGTACTCGGTCTAGACTTTGGTATGTAAGTTGAACTCTTGCCTACCTAGCAGCGGAGTATAGGGATTGAAACGTCGACTCACATGACACAACTTTGGTGAGTGTGAGACCTTGTCGATGCAGTTGCATTGCTTAACAATCCATAGCTGGGGTGTCTCCATTGCATTAGTTGTGTCGTTAATGCAATTACTCAGACAAAGTAATACTCGTAGGCAAGAGGTCACAATCCGTCTAACACCGACGCAAAGTCACACATTAACACAACTGTAACATCACCCAACTTTCCGAATATACGTTTCCGACAAAGTCAAGCGACATCTCAGACAAAAGCATGCATTCACCTAACACTCAGCACTGAGACAAACTCAAACATCAACACACACCGGAATTGGTCACCGCTATAGATAAACGCACACATTTACCAAACGGAATCGGTCACCGCCTCCGAATCAAATCAACCACTCAGAATCGGTCTACGTTGCAGACAAAGTCACGCATTCACCAGCGTCTCAGAATTGGTCTATATTACAAACGAAGTCACGCATTCACCAACGTCACATTTCATGGTGTCGCTTCTGCTTGTGATTTCGCTAGGTGTTTAACTCCTGACCTAAAAGTTATATATTGCACGTACCTCGTGAAAACGAGCAATATTTTAGACTTAACTATCAATTGGAAATCTGTCACGTCCAGCAAATATTAAGTATAGATAGACAATTCGATCTAATTTTGAAAAATAATTGAATTCCAATGTACGTTAATTAGATTTAAAAAAGCAATGTCAGAACGAAGGAGATGTTTTATTTTAAATTAGTTAATTAATCTGAACTGAAGGTCCTGAATTTTAGTTCACGGCGCGTTCAAAGTTATTAACGACGACATACACGGAACAAGATGAGTTAAGATGAGGTTCTAGTTCTTCTTCTTCGAGATTTTTGTTATTGACAATCAGATTTATACTGTAAACGAGCATGCTGTGCAAGTTCCTGAGCGGGGTTTGATAATCGTAACCGAAAGGTGCGATTAATCGGTCTATTATAGACGTTAAGAGTGTGTGATGGGTTTGACCTTCTTTCAACATCATGATGACGTCGTACAACGCCATTGAAAAATTCAATAAGTAAAATGCAAAGCATGCCTGGCTAGCTCCGTTTTTACGTTCTTTGAATTTTAGAAAAAGTGAAGTATCGCCGAAAATAGGTCGACGTCTCTTTACTAAGAGAGAGACGTTCTTCTCGCTGCTGTAATTTGAAAAGAAGAGTATGCTCGCAAGTATCCGCTCTGCTGCGTTGACTTTTAACATGAGCATACAAGTGTTGACACACTCCTTCAAATTTTTGAGACTCCTCAGCGTTGATTTGTAAAAGGAAACGTTGCTAGAAAAAGAGAAATAAATATTTTGAACCGCGTCTCCGGCCAGTTGTGTTAATGTGTGACTTTGAGTCGGCGTTAGACGGATTGTGAACTCTTGCCTACGAGTCTTACTTTTTACTTTGTCTACGTAATTGTATCCAACGTGCAACGTACTCCGAGGTGACCCATATGTTAGACCAACATATTCTGAATAGTAGATGTAGTTGAATAAAAAGTTGAGACCTTGTCGTACAGGTCGTCTGATTTTGAGTTCAGATGAAAAATAATAATTGAGTTTACAATAGTAACCCCTTCAAACATTGAGTTCAGAATCTGTTGGGGTGAATGTGAGACCTTGTCGTACAGGTCGTCTGATTTTGAGTTCAGAATCGGTAGCGTTATTCGACAAAGTCTCACATGTAACGGGTATAGTTCATAATCGGTTGATATCTTGGCCAAAAGCGTACATTGGTGCCCGTAAAATCGACTGTCATTGAGACCGATATCAACAATTCGGTTTCATTGATTACAACTATCTTGTCAGAGCTACTCTTAGGTGAGAATTTGATTACGATCACCTCACGCCTCAATTTGTTTGTTCAACCGTATAATTTCGTCTTCTTGTTTTTTCAGTAATATCGATAAGTCATTACTCTTTTCACTCAGTTGGGTTTCGAGAGCAGTTTTCTCTTGCTGGAGGCGAGTGACATCTTGCTGGAGTCCATCTCTCGATTGTGTCTCTTGTAACCCACGTGTCATCAATAAATGAATCGATACGTCATCGACTACGGGTTGTGGAAGACCAACAAACACCCTCTATTTTTATTCGACCCCGCTAAGCATTTTAATCAAGCAGAACAAGTGTGTAAAGATTTGGGAAATAATTCGTTAGCCGTGTATAACGAAGACAAAAGATCGTTTCAAAGCATCCCGCGTTCGGAAGCGATTAGAAACGCTCTCATGTTCGCTGGTCCGTACAAACCTTCCCTTTTCATGGACATAGATCACGCTAACGGGTATTTCCATGGGTCTCTCTGCGCGCATGCAATTGTAAGTTAAGACTTCCTTGTCGTACAGTGCTAACAGATTCCAGACAATCGTTAATGCAACTCTACACAAGACATATATCTCTACATTTCTCATAAGTCGAGATGACCTGCACCAATACTATACATCTTGAATGTGTCACACACTACAGAGTTCAGAATCGTATCGTAACTTGTCATTATCGTATTCAATAGTCTTGTTGCGTTGAGTTGAGTTGCTTCGAGTTAATCTTTTTCGGTCCGACGAATCAATATTCGAGTGGCGTTGAGTTAATCTTCTTCGGTCCGACGAGTCAATATTCGAGTGGCGTTGAGTTAATCTTCTTCGGTCCGACGAGTCAATATTCGAGTGGCGTTGAGTTAATCTTCTTCGGTCCGACGAGTCAATATTCTTAGAATGTTTTTTAGTGTAGTTGATTCTTTTACGTTTTGCTTTGTTGTTGCTACTACATGGCAAATTGAAAAATCTACAAACTAAAACCAGTAGGTAACTCTTATGTGTGGGAAGAACCAGTCGCGTCGTCCACCTAATCTGCATTCGATTCAGATGAAACCAAAATTAACATTATAAGATCATACAACGTGCTGAAGCAAATATACGATTCTTTGGTAGAAAAAGATAGGATGAGTCGATATTACAACCTGAAAATAAAATATAACAATATAAAAATTAAACAACTTCTCAACGCCATTAATCCTCCACCTCCCGCGCCAATGTACGCTTTAGGCCAAGATATCAACCGATTATGAACTTTACCCACCGCGGTTGATAGCTGCTGTTCAGAGAGAGTGGTGCAGGTCACTGAATAGAGAGTTAAGATGTGCAGGTCTTCTGATTCTGAAAACCTTAGGGTTTGTAGTTAAGACTGAATAGAGAGTTAAGATGTGCAGGTCACTGAATAGAGAGTTCTGAATAGAGAGTTAAGATGTGTAGGTCTTCTGATTCTGAAAAAAATGTGCAGGTCAACGCTACTAAGCTGTTCGACGACGCCGTATCGTCGACTCGTCGTCGCTTCTTCTTAGACGGCGGCGGACCGATGTCGTTGTCCTCCTCGTTAACACGCATCGACCAGAAATTCTGTTCGCTGACATCGTTCGAAGAGTAGTTCACCAATCTCGATGCTGCTTGACTTCAATGCAATAGTTTATAAGTTTGCTTTGAAACGAGTTGTTTCATCGTATAGTTTTAAGTTTGCTTTGAAACGAGGTGTTTCATTGTATAGTTTTAAGTTGCTTTGAAACGAGTTGTTTCATTGCATAGTTTTTAAGTTTGCTTTGAAACCGTTGTTTCTCCTGGCTATAGAGTTTTAAGTTAGTTATAAGGTTTGGAAACGAGTTGTTTCTAAATTGCAGCTAGTTATCATTTTTATCATTTATCATTTGCTTACAAATCTAGTGGAATACTGCCTTCTTGAAAGTTAGTGTCTATACTTTACCTACCCTTATTATCTAGAGCGATGACAAGACCATTTCTACATATAAGAGCTATGACAATCATCTTGCAACCGTGACGTGGTCTCCTATCAATACATGCCAAATCACAGGGGTGTAATTGACACACACGAAGTAACGCGCGAAAAGCTGTGACGTAAGCTATCAATCGGCGTCGTTATCGACATATGCCAAAACATGGGCGTTATCTTAATCACAAATACTCAATAGGATAAGATTTGTAGTTTAGCGATCTGCAAAGATCTTAATATTTGTCTTCTATGAGGACGTATATTTGTGTAATATTTACATTAAAAAAAAAAAAAAAGTTTACATTGTTTTATTTTTAACAAACGTACATTACATTATTTAACAAATGTACATTACATAGTGTGTACTCCCTGCGAGTGCTTTTGCTGTTGATGTTTGGTGAGTCCTCTTACAGCTACAGATTCTTGGCTGCATGCTTCGGAAGACCGTTTGATGAGACACCCAACAATGCAACTCTCTGGTGTTGGATGAGTTAATGAAGAGGTACAACAGATAAGCGAAGAAGGATGTGACTTCAGTTCAATTTTTATTTTAGGAGTAAAACAAACGTACACTACTACAGAACATACACTCACACGAATAACAGATACAGAACTCTCAGTCCACACGCACACGAATTACATAGATACTTTTTCAGCCACAACTTCAGTTCCATTTTTATTTTAGGAATAACATAAGAGTCTGCACACATGTCTTAGGTTGACTTGATTTCTAATGTTAACACAATTTATATGCTGTACAGAACACCTCCACCACACACACATACACAAGTTACATACACTACACACTCACACACAACAGTTCCATTTTAATACACACACACAAGTTACATACAACAGGAAGAGGTTCAACAGGAAGAGTTCGTTTACAACTGTAAGTTTAAAATTTAGTACACATTCAACATCTTAAAAATTACATCTTAAAAATTAGTACACATCTCAGAATTCACACACATGTAGAATAAACACAGTCACACACATGTAGAATAAACACTTGACATTTCATCTTATCACGTGAGTCACATCCTTTCTTCTTCCAGCTTGCAACAACAACACCAAACTTAAAGTTGACCCTCGGACGAGACTGTTTTATAAACAAACAGTTGAATTGAGACTCATCTGTCTCTCTATCCTACCTGAGACACATCTTTCTCTACACCCTACCTGGGTTTGTCGTCACCAACTGTAAGTTGTGTGCGGCGTACTCGTTTAAAACCTAGGTGTCTGAATGTAGTGACTCTATTTTTATTGGTGGTTCACAACGCGGTGTCCAAGTTAATATTTTTGATGATCCTAAATAGCGTTACGCCGAAGACCGTATTTTTATCAACAGTAATTTAGTTTAAAAAGGCAAATGTGACGATGACAACTTTGGTGAATGTGAGACCTTGTCGTTATGAATGTCACAGTTGCATTGCCTGACGCATCCATAATCCATAGCTGGGGTGTCTCCACGACACATAAGTTGCATTGCATAAGATGTGTACGACACACGTTCATCGTTACGTTAGACTTTGTCATGTGAGTCGACGTTCCAATCTGTACATTTAATATTTAACTGCATCACATATTAAGCATTCGTATATCCGGTTGAACACACACTGGAAATATTTCACGTTAGTGTCGATGACGTTTGTTTCTTCGACAGTTTGCCCGTAGGCGATTCTGCGCCGTTCCTCTTTTGATTTGTTGCATGCTTGGATGGATATGTTGCTGACGTAATCTTTAATTGTTTTGTTTTTCGTTTCGTAAGGCCAGATCAAAACTTTCGACATGCATGAAAAAATCAATCATCAAGAAAATGAAGAAATGTCTCCGTATGAAAGACTGAATGGGAATGTATCGGACGGTAAGAGTAAAATAAAATGTTAAGTCCGTATTTATTGTTTATTTTTCACCAGTACAATTTGACTTCATTTGTCAACTCGATCATGGATGTGTGTGAGAATCGATCTCAAAGCATTCTTCAACGACAGAACATCGGACACGAACAATTGCATCCTTCGAAACGATCATCCCGTTGTCATTAAAACGATAGAGTGCGTCAACAGGATCATCGAACGACGTCGTAAAACAAATCTATACACACTCAACTGAGAAAATGAAACTAAATTGAACGACAGTCACGAATCGGTTCTGAATTACGATTTGAAAGATCGTTGTTACGTATATCTAGAGATGTTTTGTTAATTTAAATGTCTTGGTGTATTAAAGATGAAACAAAATATATCAGTGTATTATTTTTACCATATGGGTTTTCTTTTGTAATTGAGAGATTGCTCTCGTTTTCGTGTACGGCTTCGTATGACGAGTCAAAAGCAGTTTCTCGTGAATTATGTGATTGCATGTGTGGTTGAATTATTTAATTGCATGTGTGGTCTTTCATATGCACGGGTTCGTTTACCGACATGACAATTAAATACGATCTAAAATGACAGACATGGATCAAAGTACATCACACAGATGCAAATGTCAACAAGCAAGAAGAGAAGTCTCTTTAGTAAGTAAGACGTCGCTCACATGTGAACACACAACTGAACTCACGCCTCCTGGCGTCTGGCCTGCGATTGAACTTCAATAAGGTTTGTAAATATAAATTCAATAATCTGTTCAAACCTTTAGTGCACGAAGTGTGAAGAATTCCGTCCGTCACTGGACCTAGTGAACATCCCGTCAATTATGTGATCGTGTGTGATGAGTAGCAACATGTGAATACCGAACGAACGTGCACAGTGTACCGCTCTGATTTAGTTAATGCGTCATGTTCTGAGAAGAGTGTATGTCGTACATTATACTTAAATCGTTTTTCAAGTGTACGTTTTTTGGACTCGGAGAGAACTCTATTCAGAATCTGTTCTATCCGGCGGAGTATACAGATTGGAACGTCGACTCACATGATAAAGTCACCAACGTCTCAGAATTGGTCTACATTGCAGACAAAGTCACGCATTCACCAACGTCTCAGAATTGGTCTACATTGCAGACAAAGTCGTGTATGTTATCATCGAGATAACGCTCTCCGTATTCCCTGTCGAATTCTTGGTCGTTCAGAACCGACATATTGTGAAGAATTTAACAAAAAGCATGCCATCCCGAACGAAGAAATTAACTTAAATCAACTATTAAAAGATATTCCTCATAACGAAGATGAAAATAAGAAAATAATAGTTTTGGTCAAAAACATCGAAGAGTTTATGAAGGCATGGAAGGCATCGATCGGCGATGATAACTCTGATAAAAAAACGATGACAGAACTATATTTCAGCGAATCCGTAGACGCGGTTCAGAATATTTATTTCTCTTTTTCTAGCAACGTTTCCTTTACCTTTACCTTCGATCAATAACATGTACAACACTAGAGTTCAAAATCTTATCTCAACGTAGGCAAGAGTTCTACATCTTATCTTCAAATATTCATAGGCAAGAGTTCAAATGAATTTATAATAGTACCCCCTGAAAAGCACACGAATGGTTGACTTTGTCTTATATATCGACCGATTCTGAGACGCATGAAAAAAAAAAAAAAATGAATTTATAATAGTAACTCTTGAAAAAGTAAAATTGAGTTTATAATAGTACCCCTTAGAGTGTAAATAAAATACACTGTAGACAAATTTCATTGGTGAATGCGTGACTTTGTCTGCAATGTAGACCGATTCTGAGACATTCACCTCAGAGTAGGTTGCACGTTGGACGGTGCGTCTAGACCAACAATGCAGCTCTCTAGTTGCTCTTAATGCTTGTAAGATTTTGTACACTCCGCTGTTAGGTAGGCAAGAGTTCACAATCCGTCTAACGCCGACGCAGAGTCACACATGCAACGTACTCGGTCTAGACTTCACACGGTTCGAAGTCTCTTTATGTTTTCTTTTTCGCCTGCGTGAACTGAAATGAAAAAACAGTCATCGTTAGAATGATAATAAAGGCAAATCGAGATAATAAAGACTCGATAAGAAAAAGCAAAAAGGCAAATCACACAAAAAAAAGGCAAACTCACGTGTGTCCGTGCAATTCAGCAGCTTGTAGTAGGATTCTCCCATGGAGTACATGCGCTCGTCGGGCGTATCGGCACATGCCTTGTTCCTGATAGCCGTCGCGACTTTTTTCATCTCTTCTTCTTTCTCCTTGTCTTTGGAAATCGGCGTGACGTCCAACAGATATGTGAACAGGGCTTTGTCGCTTAAGGGTTTTCCGGCAGCAATTGCGGCGGTGGCGGCATCGCTTCAGTATTTTCCTGTATTCCTTCAGTTGTTTTTCGAGTACGATTCGCAGAGGTTTCTTCTTGGCAGTTTTAGAGACGAATGCGGATCCCAGGTTGCGAACGATACTCTCCGTGTCGCACATCTCGATGTCTGAAAAATTAAAAAGTAAGATAATCACTGGGACAAAAACGTGCCAACACCTGGAATTAACAAATTAAAATAAATAACGAGCGCGTGTAACATATGTTGTTTGACACGCGTGTATTGAACGAAATTGTTCAATACTAACCTGTTCGATGAAGAGAGGATCATTGGTGAACTGCATGAAGTAATAATCTGGATTGTGGTATATGTGTTCTATTAAGGGATCGCCTTTACGCCAGTTTCTCAGCGAAAGACCACAATGCTAGCACCTCACGTTGTCACCCACACCTGTAAGAGTAATAATAGAAGTAGTAAATGTTGAAAAATAGAAGTAATAAATGTTGAATCATTAATATTGCCCAAAATATTGTTGAGCCAATATATAAAAGGAATATTACCCAAGTAATAAAATCCAACTTTGGCTAGATTTGCAGGCGTCTGTTCCACGCGAAGTAGTATAAACACATTTGTTATCGACGAATCCAATTCGAAGAACAAAGTACTTCACAAACAAAACAGGTTCTGCATATTGAATTTTTATTTCGACGACGATACGCTAACGTCCTCTTACGACACGACTATACCTCAACAACACGGAGCGTTTCAGATTAAATTAATCGATACTCCTTTTTCGGAAAGCGACATAGTGTTCCACTTCTCTCAAGAGCGTCGACTGGCTGTTTTTCAATTTGTGCAACGAATCCGCTATCAGCTTAAAAACACGATTCAACAATTCGTTCTCGGGTATGATAAAGTTGTCGTTCGTTTCAACTTTGCTAGCAGAGTCTTCCTGAGTCTCGAATTCCATGTTTGTCTTTTGTTGTTATTCTTCTTGGTGGTATGCGATGGTTCAACTGTTTCTGATAACTCTTCACTTCGATGTCGAGATTGTCAGCCACTAACAATTCGGAGACACAGTGACAGCCAAACCCGTTTATCTCACATATTCGCTAACGTGTGACAAGGACATCGTCATTCGCTTCTGACTGCTACTAATCTTACCGGTGTTGTTTGATTGTTAATTTTGTAGCATGGGTTTAAATGAATCTGTATCTGAAATTGTAACTGCTTGAAGACAGAGAAAACAATTGTATGTAAGCTTCTTGAACGAGACAGAGCGATCACTTACCGTTTTCAGAATGCTGTTGCGTCGCGTCGTCCTCGCATCTTCCTTTCTTGTGTGTCAGTAATAAATATTTAAACCGCTGTTGAGTTTTATTTTCTTTTAGATTTTTTTTTCTGCACTGAAGAACCGTAACAAGACAATTACTACGTGACGCTTCTTCAAGCTCGACCCCATTATTTTACTTACCTAAATCGCTCTTGTTTAGAGGTCGATGCTTCTTGTTTTTTTGGCATCCCTCCCAAAACAAAGGTTTCATTTTTTAGCTAGGATTTAAGGATAAAGTTAAGATTTAAAACAAATAATAACAAGCTAGTTTATTATCAGAATCATGCACTCTCTCTTTACATTCGAGACGTTGGTGAATGCGTGACTTTGTCTGCAATGTAGACCAATTCTGAGACGATTTTGGATACGATGCTTCTAACAAACGCATCTCTCGCTTGTGTATCTTTCATTGACAGAAGTTCTTCATAGGGGGTCAGCTCCGTTATCGACAAGGTGGGTCTGGATACTAGAGCTCCTGCTTGATCTGACGGATCTGTTTCGAAGGTTTCTTCATCTCCGTACGTAATCATACGTCTTTCACTCCGACGATGTGATTGCTCTTAATGCTTGTAAGATTTTGTACACTCCGTAGGCAAGAGTTCACAATCCGTCTAAACACAACTGTAACATCTGCTTTGTCATGTGAGTCGACTTTCCAATCTAGACCAACAATACAATTCTCTAGTTCTTAATGCTTGAGTCCAACAATGCAACTCTCTATTGCATTGCTGTGTGTACTATCTCAAATTTACTTTTAACAGCATTAATCTCTTCGGCGTAGGTCTGGATGGTATTAACGAAACTCTCTTTGAACAACCTGTAGTACTCTAGGTCTTTAAAACTGTCACTGCTGTATCTCTCTTCTTGTTCTGTTGGTGTAACATATGGGTCACCTCGGAGTACGTTGCACGTTGGATACAATTACTTAGACAAAGTAAAAAGTAAGACTCGTAGGCAAGAGTTCACAATCCGTGTAACGCCGACTCAAAGTCACACATTAACACAACTTATCTTCGAGAGACAGAGACACGATATGTTCATTGGGGGTGTGGGCCTTGCGTAACGCAGTGCGCGTCCGTCGCAACGTGATGGACGATTCGTTTCTGCCCTCCTTTCCAGTTCCGTTTAACCTAGTGTTGAAACAAGAAGAGAGATACAGCAGTGACAGTTATAAAGACCTAGAGTACTACAGGTTGTTCAAAGAGAGTTTCGTTAATACCATCCAGACCTACGCCGAAGAGATTAGTGCTGTTAAAAGTAAATTGAAACATGTGTGCAGACTCTTATGTTACTCCTAAAATAAAAATGGAACTGAAGTTGTGGCTGAAAAAGTCTCTATGTAATTCGTGTGCGTGTGGACTGAGAATTCTCGGTAAATTCCTAACATACTACAACTAACTATCAGTGTCAGGCGACAATGTTATGTAAATTGTGTACAAGGGTAATGTTATGTAAATTGTGGTTATGTAAATTGTGTACATTTATAAATGTAAAAAAAAAAATACTTTATATTTCCTTGGTGGTTTTATGACAAGACGAATAATGTGCAAATTTTTGAGACTCCTCAGCGTTGATTTGTAAAAGGAAACGTTGCTAGAAAAAGAGAAATAAATATTCTGAACCGCGTCTACGGCTTCGTTGAAATATAGTTATGTCAACGTTTTTTTTATCAAAGTTATCATCGCCGATCGATGCCTTCCATGCCTTCATAAACTCTTCTATGTTTTTGACCAAAACTATTATTTTCTTATTTTCATCTTCGTTATGAGGAATATCTTTTAATAGTTGATTTAAGGTAATTTCTTCGTTCGGGTTGGCATCATTGTCCAGGTTGATGTTGCCGACTGCAGTTCCTGTTTCGCTTATACCGATATCAACGAAAGAGAAGCGCGGATTATTCGTGGCGCTGGTCAATTTCTTAACTCTGTATTCAGTGACCTGCACATCTTAACTCTCTATTACAGTGATTTTATGATAGTATCCCATATCCCAAGAGTTCTTTGACACTTCAGAATCTGTTGGTCAGAATCTGTTGGGGTGAATGTGAGGCCTTGTCAAACATCAACAGCAAAAGCACTCGCAGGGAGTACACAATATGTAATGTACATTTGTTAAATAATGTAATGTACGTTTGTTAAAAATAAAACAATGTAAATTTTGTTTTGTTTTTTTTAATGTAAATATTACATAAATACACGTCCTCATAGAAGACAAATATTAAGATCTTTGCAGATCGCTAAACTACAAATCTTATCCTATTGAGTATTGAAGATGGCTGTTTTTGTCATCGGCTCTTCTCGCTGCGTGAATTGATCATTCTCTGTATCTAATTCGTTATTACGTTGTTGGAGTTGTTCGTATTCATTTTGCATAAGATCGATCTTGTTTTTATTTTCAGATAATTCTGCGTTCAGTCGGTCTTTCTCTTGGATTATCTCTCGTATTGTTCATGTCGAAGACGAAGATAGAATCGA
The DNA here is from genome assembly GCF_024679095.1 of Eriocheir sinensis. Classification (NCBI taxonomy): domain Eukaryota; kingdom Metazoa; phylum Arthropoda; class Malacostraca; order Decapoda; family Varunidae; genus Eriocheir; species Eriocheir sinensis. The sequence continues at coordinate 28,010 of NW_026112320.1, read as the reverse complement.
AAATAGCAGCTGGACGCAAATACGAATGGTACTCTCCTATCATGCTCCCTGTCAAACTCTTCGTCAATGCCATGGTGAACTCTAAAACTAATTCTGAGATAGAACAGTCAGTAATCGTTTTGATACACAAGATCATCAAACCTTTCGTGGACACGGTTGTCAGCAGCGGCGCCTGGTCGATCTCGAGTGTCCGCATCTTGCTGATCGATATTTCGGAAACGTTTCTCCATCCCGTGCTCAGGTTCGTAAATGTCCAAGTCAAAAGTACCCTGGGAAAAATATTGCTCGCCATCCACTTTATCGTCGAAGCTTCTCAAAGTTTTGGAATATGCAGCATCAACGAAGGAGGAGCGCTTTCCAATCAATTCGTTGAAACTCTGGAAGTATAGTATAAGATTTGTATGAATGTAGTTTTTTGACCTGACCACACATTGATGTACCCCGCGAATCTCACACATATGTTACTTTTAGGAATCTTCAGGAAACATTTATTAAGGAATCTTGGAATCTTCACTGTAAGGAATCTTCAGGAAGAATCTGTTGGCGTTGGTCGTCGGACATTGAAAATTTGCAAGTCTCTCTGAGGGGAACGCCAAAGAGACAGAGTAGGTTCCGGATCTGCATGGGGATCTGTACATAACACATACTACGAACAGATTGAACATATTCTGAATAGTGTTGAACTTTTTCTGAATATAGTCTAATTTGTTGTTCTCTATGGGGTGTCTCTACATGTCACACACATCCAACACTTGGAGACTCACATGACTTTGTTCTTCCCGATTCTACAAAGAAGCACATGGATGAATTACAAAATCAACAAACTAAACACGAAGAAGAAAAATCTGAATTAAGGAAAGAAATTGAAAAGTCATCTGCCAAAGTACAACAAATAATGACGATATACAAAGATGTAGATAAGAAATTCTTAGAAGTTAATGCACTGCAACACTAAAAAACAACACATTCGTCACGAATGAACAGAATGTGTTTCAGAAGCAGGACGTCGAGAACAAAAAGCAGAATCATGTAATGGTGAAGGAGATCGACGGATCCGAAATAGTGTTCTTGGAACCTATGTTGTCGTTGAGCGATCTCGAATATGGATGGAAAGCGAAGGCGATTACGAACCCCAGCAAGTTATTCTATAAGACAACAGTCAACATTTTAAGAAGCAATAAGATCGTTATCGGTCCTTGCGAGATGACGTTTAATCATTTTCATTGGCTATTGAAACAACTCCCTCACGTCCTCTCACAGGGCTATGAGTTGGACGAGGAAGATGCAGATGCACACAATGAAAAAATGAATTATTAAACATGTAACAACATTATCCTGATTTAAGACTCAGGATAATGTTGTTACATGCTTAATAATTCATTTTTCCATTGTGTGGATTCTGACTGACCATATGTTAATATTCATTTTATTTTTCCATTGTCTGGACTATGAGTCAAATGTTTTGAGTCAAATGTTAATTCATTTTATTTTTCCATTGTCTGGATTATGACCACGAGTCACAATTTTCAAATATTAATTCATTTTGTTTTCCATTCTGATGACAGAGTCACAATTTTCTTATTCATTTCTCCATTGGATTTTGACCAGAATGTGATATCACATCTTTAATAATTCATTTTTCTATTGTCTGAATTCTGACCATTTTTGAGTCAAATGATATCACGTCAGGTTTTGACCTAATTGTGAACTCAAATGTTGATGAATTTAATTATTTTTTACATTGTCTGTATTTTGCCATTTTGAATTCAACTGTTGATTACGGTAACGATTTTTTTTTTTTCCATTTTCTGGACTCGCCATTTATGGTTTGCAACTCCGTAAAAACAACTTTTACTCGTTTTTCCATTTTCTGGATTGACCGTATTACGGTTTATGATATTCATGGAGGTGAATAGAACTTAGTTTTATAGTTCGGATTCAAAATTATAAATTCTTTTGAAAACTCAGTGAAAAATTCGTTACACGCGAGGCACTTCGCTAAATTTTATATCGTCTGTTAAATTATTAGCGTAAGTTCTAAGCTTAAGAAATACATTGTGCATCAAATTAATATTTTTCAAATCGTACTCGAACACAGTCTAGATCGATTTTAAAAATTTAGATTTGGTCACACTGTTATTGATGTTGTTATACAATGTGTGTTCGAGTCGCGTATTGAAATCTACGAGATACTCCTTCATGGCGTCGTCGATCGATCTTGTTTTTATTTTCAGATAGTTCAGCGTTCAGTCGGTCTTTCTCTTGGATTATCTTTCGTATATTTGCATTAACTTCTAAGAATTTCTTATCTACATCTTTGTATATCGTCATTATTTGTTGTACTTTGGCAGATGACTTTTCAATTTCTTTCCTTAATTCAGATGTTTCTTCTTCGTGTTTAGTTTGTTGATTTTGTAATTCATCCATGTGCTTCTTTGTAGAATCGGCTAACTCTTGACTAAATAAACTTATTTCATTAATTTTAGCGTCTACGTTCTGGAATCTAAACTGAATGTCCGTGCCTGTTCATACAATTTACTTTGCATTTCTAACACACACGTTTGGATAAACAAATCTCCGATATCGATGAGAGACCGCAACGCGACATCGAACGGAGTGTCGAAGTCACTGGGATATACTTTTTAATTCGTCAATCTCTGTAGTTTTATTAAGCGGGTTTTTTTTGAGATTCTCTAGCGATGTGTTCATCTGTGCAATCTTAAAATCATTATTCTTTATAGTTTTTTTCACATATACTTAATTTATTTGTCTTTTCACTTAATTCGGTGCTAAGGCTTGTCACTGTGTTGCAAGAAGAAGCCATGCGCGTCGAAATCGCACACGTAGACAACCTGTTGGACGCCACGCTCGGCCAGAAGAGGATTGGAATTGCGACCAATCAAATACTGAAATTCGCAACTCTTTCTACAGAGGAGATCAACGAGACCAAAAGGGAACGATTGTACCTCGTATCGAGCATGACAGATATTGTACCCGAGAATCAGTTGCTCTCTCTAGCCAACGAGGAAATCCTGAATCCTACAAGCCGTGTTAGCCGAATTGAAACTTTGAGTCAGTGTCTAAAATAAAACATGTACTTCTAACGAACCTTTTATTCACACTCCAAAAATAAAAAAATAAATAACACTATAGATTTATTAATCACATTACAGGTAGCACCTAAAACACCAATCTTTGACCTGCACGAGTGGGGTCCGTGATTTCGCGTCTCGGTGCAAGAATAACTCGCTGGCCTGTGCTCTAATTTCGTAGCCCGTGTATGAGGTATACGGATGTGCAATTGTTACACCTCACAGCCGCTCGGATGTGCAATTGTTACACCTCACAGCCACACTCTCAGCCACATTTATTACATCTTAACTCTAGAGGTAGGAAAGAGTATTACATCTTAACTCTATTTTGGGATCCAACATTGATCTCGACATCAATTGTGCAGTTATCGACATGTAGCAGCAGTCAGTTGCTCGGATGGGCACGACATCTTTTTGCAAACGAACAGATGAGACAAAGTCACACATTCACTAGCAGCAGTCAGGTACTCTGATGTGCAATTCGTCTTGTTACACTCATAACATCTGAACTCTAGCAATTCGTCTTGTTAGTTGTCGACATGTCACGACATCGTCTTCTTACACCTCACAGTCTACAACATCTCCACATCTACTACATCTTAACTCTAAGTAAATGTGTGACTTTGTTTCAACAGTCAACTGAAATTCTACTATATGTACATAACCCGAGATTCATGTACATAACCCGAAATGAATCTTATCTTATCACTTGGTTTCATTGCTTACACCTCTCAGCCACATCTACTACAGAGGTAGGTAAGCTATGCTCACGAGAGTTCAGAGTGGCGGAGGTAGGTAAGAGTTCAACACTTGCTACACCTCACAGCCTACTGCTTAACTCTATTCTGAATCTTATCTTCTCAATTAGTTGTACAGGTAGGTAAGCTATGCTCACGAGAGTATGTACATAACCCGAAATGAATCTTATCTTCTCACTTGGTTTCATTGCTTACACCTCTCAGCCACATCTACTACAGAGGTAGGTAAGCTATGCTCACGAGAGTTCAGAGTGGCGGAGGTAGGTAAGAGTTCAACACTTGCTACACCTCACAGCCTACAGCTTAACTCTAATCTGAATCTTATCTTCTCAATTAGTTGTACAGGTAGGTAAGCTATGCTCACGAGAGTTCAGTTGCATTCATTAGCAGCAGTCAGGTACTCGGATGTGCAATTCGTCTTGTTACACTTCACAGCCACATCTACTACATCCTAACTCTATTCTGAATCTTATAATTATCTAGGACTTCAATTCCGTCAAGACAATGTCATACATTCACTTAGGTAGGTTGAGAGCTGCTGTTCAAAGAGAGTGGCTTTTGATTTGATAAATTTATTACACCCATGGGGCGACAATCATATTTACAGTTATGAAGGGTCCGGATCTGCACAGAGGTCACGGAGGTCTGTACACATCATCTCACTCGTACATAACATACCGGTGTGTACATAACACATTCGTTCCAATATACGAAATCAATTCACACAACGACCCTAAGACTTCAAGATAACTGTCTAAGACTTCAGTTGACCATCAAGACAAAGTCACACATTCACTTAGGAGGTTGAGAGCTGTTGTTCAGAGAGAGTGGGGTCCGGATCTGCACGGGGGTCTGTACATAACACATTCGTCGCACTCTGTACACTCCGCCGTAGGGTAGGTAAGAGTTCAACACTCGGCGCTGGATAAGTCACACATTCACTTAAACTTCTTATTCGGCGTTAAAGACTACCACCAAGAAGAAAAACAACAAAAGACAAACATGGAATTCGAGACTCAGGAAGACTGCTAGCAAAGTTGAAACAGGGTTGACACAGCAACAGGAACAACAACCGTCCAAGAAAACAAACAGGACGCAACGCAACAAGCAGGCTAAACCCGAAATGGTCCAGTCGGCACCCACTATTGTGATGGACATTCATCGTGTTGATCATTTAAATCTCAACACAGAATCTTTAGGTGTAAGAGGACTGACCACCAATTCGCCACCAGCACAGAATCTGTAGCTGACTGACCATAACGCACAATGGATGCCGCCAAGACCGAGAGGTAAATGAATTCATCGGGGCATACGTCCATGTATTATCACATAACTCTACAGTTAACGTAAATTATTCTCACAAAAAAAAAAATACTTACGCGCGCTCTAACGTCGGTAAAACCAAAACAAGTCACACCGTTTTATCTTCAGATTTAATACTGATTATCTGTCTCTAGGTGTGAATGTAATTGTTCTTGACGCTAAGCTACGCGTGAATGTACGACTTTGTCATGGGAGCTAAGCTACGCGTGAATGTACGACTTTGTCGTGGAAGGTAACCGACTTTACTTTTTGCACGACGTCCAATATTTCCAATTTAGCATACAATTACCATTGTTAAAGCGATGTAAAATCCAACTGAGTACACACACAACACGACATACCTCAGTCTAGCTCTAATGTAAAACATTGTTAAAGAACTCTACGTGTTTTGAACTTTGTTAGATGTGTATCATCAGTACGTACAAGAAAGACTGGGGTCCAATATTTCAAATTTAGCATACCGTTACCATCGTTAAAGAGGTATACCGACACGACTATACCTCAACAACACGGAGCGTTTCAGATTAAATTAATCGATACTCCTTTTTCGGAAAGCGACATAGTGCCTTCTGTGTTTTTGTACGCTTGGATAGACAAAGTTTATGTTGTTGCCAACAACGATGTGATCAATTTTAAAATTCGGTTCAAGAACACAGAAAACTTTAAAGTGTACATCTCTTTGTTTTCGGCACGTAACGACCACAATTGAGTTTACAATAGTAACCCCTTCAAACATGAGTTCAGAATCTGTTGGTCAGAATCTGCAGTGAACAATCAAAAATAGATTTTATGATATTATCCCAACTCACCATTGAATTTATATTAGTAACCCCATACATTGACTTTATGATAGTATCCCCTGAAAAATAATAATTAAGTTTACAATAGTAACCCCTTCAAACATTTAGTTCAGAATCTGTTGGTCAGAATCTGTTGGGGTGAATGTGAAACCTTGTCGTACAGGTCGTCTGATTTTGAGTTCAGATGAAAAATAATAATTGAGTTTACAATAGTAACCCCTTCAAACATTGAGTTCAGAATCTGTTGGTCAGAATCTGTTGGGGTGAATGTGAGACCTTGTCGTACAGGTCGTCTGATTTTGAGTTCAGAATCGGTAGCGTTATTCGACAAAGACATGAGTTCAGAATATGTTGGTCAGAATCTGCAGTGAACAATCAAAAATTGATTTTATGATATTATCCCAACTCACCATTGAATTTATAATAGTAACCCCATACATTGACTTTATGATAGTACCCCCTGAAAAATAATAATTGAGTTAACAATAGTAACCCCTTCAAACATTGAGTTCAGAATCTACGACTATCCGTTCGGCACATTTTCGCGTGTGTCGTCAACGACACCACCCGTGACATAAATACACACAGCGCTGCAAATACACACAATAACTTCATACACAGTGCAAATACACACAGTGCAAATACACACAGTGCAAATACACACTATGTGCTAAAATACACACTTTGTGCTAAAATACACACTGTGCTAAAATACACACTATGTGCTAAAATACACACTATATGCTAAAATACACACATAGTGCTAAAATACACACAGTGCTTACACACAGTGCAAATATATAGTGCTAAAATACTACAATACACACATAGTGCTAAAATACATAGTGCTAAAATACTACAATACACACATAGTGCTAAAATACATAGTGCTAAAATACACAATGCTGCAAATACACACAGTGCTACAATGCTGCAAATACACAGTGCAAATACACAGTGTAAAATACACACACAGTGATAAAATACACACATACAGTGCTAAAATACACACATAGAGTGCTAAAATACACACAGTGCAAATACACAATCCAAATACACACACACACACACACACACACACACACACACACACACACACACACACACACACACACAGTGCTAAAATACACAGTGCTAAAATACACAGTCAAAATACACAGTGCAAATACACAGTGTAAAATACACACACAGTGATAAAATACACACATACAGTGCTAAAATACACACATAGAGTGCTAAAATACACACAGTGCAAATACACAATCCAAATACACACACACACACACACACACACACACACACACACACACACACACACAGTGCTAAAATACACAGTGCTAAAATACACAGTAAAAATAAACAGTGAAAATACACACAGTCCAAATACACATTCCAAATACACACACACACAGTGCTAAAATACACAGTGCTAAAATACACAGTCAAAATACACAGTGCAAATAAACAGTGCAAATACACACAGTGCAAATACACACAGTGCAAATACACACAGTAAAACGATAAAAAAAAAAACTGGTCGGGTAGGGTCTGGAACTCACCGCCTGCGAGGGTGACGTTCCTTAGATTATTGTTCCTCGATTTTGACTAAGTATAAAAATGACGTGAATTGGAAAATAGTGCAAATCAACAAGAAGTATTTCAACAACACAGAACTCGAGTTACTTAAACTGATGTTAAAAAACATCGGTGAATATCCCAGTGACCTCGACACTCCGTTCGATGTCGCGTTGCAGTCCCTCATCGATATCGGAGATTTGTTTATCCAAACGTGTGTGATAGAAATGCAAAGTAAATTGTATGAACAGGCACGGACATTCAGTTTAGATTCCAGAACGTACATTGTTGATCAGATGACTAACAATTTTAACGCTTTGGAAAATCGACTCGAGGAAATAAAAAAGAAGCAAGTCGACATAGAGAAGTTGAAAATAACACCACCACAGTCTTCAGAGAGTACTACCGATTTGACAGATTTGCGAAATCGACTCGATGAAATAAACAAAAAGCAAGACGAGTTGACGCGATCGTCGTGAATATTTCGACCGACGAAAATATCCTTTCGACGGCGTATTTCATTTTCTTGAATGGACAAGGTTCTATGCAAAAGGTTAAAAGACAGGAAGACTTCTTTCCAACGGCTTAATAACAGAAACCTTTAATGCTACAGATGTGGGATTTGTTGACGAAATCATGGTGTTAACTATGATCGTATTGAAGTAAGTGATGAAATAGTTCGACGTGTGTCGTCAGTGTTAAGATCTTGTTGCAGATCACGTCTGTTCGTGACCACCTAGGGTTAAGAAATAAAATGTATGGGTGTAAAATGATTTGTTTTATTTCACATTATAAAAAAAGATTCTGGTGTGTGTAATTGTGTCACCCTAGCTTGTTATTATTTATTTTAAATCTTAACTTTATCCTTAAATCCTAGCTAAAAAAATAAAACCTTTGTTTTGGGAGGGATGCCAAAAAAACAAGAAGCATCGACCTCTAAACAAGAGCGATTTAGGTAACTAAAATAATGGGGTCCAGCTTGAAGAAGCGTCACGTAGTAATTATCTTGTTACTGTTCTTCAGTGCAGAAAAAAAAATCTAAAAGAAAATAAAACTCAACAGCGGTTAAAACATTTATTACTGACACACAAGAAAGGAAGATGCGAGGACGACGCGACGCAACAGCATTCTGAAAACGGTAAGTGATCGCTCTGTCTCGTTCAAGAAGAATTTATCATCTCAAATCAAATCTTAACTCTATTCTGAATCCATGAGTTCAGTTGACCGTCAAAACAAAGTCACACATTCACTAGCAGGGGTCAGGTGCTCGGATGTGCAATTGTTACACATCACAGCCGCTCGGATGTGCAATTGTTACACCTCACAGCCGCACTCTCAGCCACATTTATTACATCTTAACTCTAGAGGTAGGAAAGAGTATTACATCTTAACTCTATTTTGGGATCCAACATTGATCTCGACATCAATTGTGCAGTTATCGACATGTAGCAGCAGTCAGTTGCTCGGATGGGCACGACATCTTTTTGCAAACGAACAGATGAGACAAAGTCACACATTCACTTGCAGCAGTCAGGTACTCTGATGTGCAATTCGTCTTGTTACACCCATAACATCTGAACTCTAGCAATTCGTCTTGTTAGTTGTCGACATGTCACGACATCGTCTTCTTACACCTCACAGTCTACTACATCTCCACATCTACTACATCTTAACTCTAAGTAAATGTGTGACTTTGTTTCAACAGTCAACTGAAATTCTACTATATGTACATAACCCGAGATTCATGTACATAACCCGAAATTAATCTTATCTTCTCACTAACATTTGTTACACCCATGTCAATGTGACGTTCGTCACGTGTTCCAGAATGACCAAAGTCTGCTCTGCACACTTCCAGAATGACCAAAGTCTGCATTTATTATACACACTTCCAGAATGACCAAAGTCTGCAAAGTCTGCATTTGTTACCACCAAAGTCTGTATTTTATACATGTGATGTACGTCCAAATATATTTGTGTTACGTGTTCCCAAATGACAAGGTCTGCATTTGTCGTGGTCACACACACACACACAAACACACTTGGACCAATCTAGGATTAAGCAACACGGTACCTGCTCACGTTGTCTAGTACAAACATAAGTGTCATAGCCGCTCGCTCAGTTGTTTAGGTATTATGCCATTAGATAACATTCCGTTCTCGTCCGTGTTCGCCAGGTTCTTGTACGACGACATCGAAGGCTACGGTGCACACCTACAAGCCGTGTTGGCCGAATTGAAACTTTGAGTCAGTGTCTAAAATAAAACATGTACTTCTAACGAACCTTTATTCACACTCCAAAATAAAATAAATAACACTCGTTACATTTGCATGCGCGCAGAGAGACCCATGCAAATGTCACACACAACTAGAGGGTTGCTGCGAACAGATTCAGATAGAACAGAATATAGTTAAGATACGATTCTGAACTCTGTAGTGTGTGACACATTCAACTAGAGAGTTTCTGTCACACAACTTGAATATAGTTAAGATACGATTCTGAACTCTGCAGTGTGTGACACATTCAAGAGGTATAGTATTGTACATTGGACGGGCATGTAGCAATTACTACATCTTAACTCGAGTGAATGTGATTTTGTTTGTCTTGTGTAGAGTTGCATTGTTGGACGCAAGCATTAAGAGCAACTAGAGAGTTGCATTGTTGGACTCAAGCTCTGAATAAATCTGAAAATAAAATATAACAATATAAAAATTAAACAACTTCTCAACGCCATTAATCCTCATCTTAACAACAACAACATAATTAAGAAACACTTGTTGGACAAATACAAAATTTCCAGTCAGAATTGGTTAATGTTTTTGAGAACAAACAGAGGGGACGGTAACGGAGATTACGAAATGTCAGATGCGAATGACACGTCTACAGAAGCCGTTCAGAAATTGATCGCCATCTTCAATACTCAATAGGATAAGATTTGTAGTTTAGCGATCTGCAAAGATCTTAATATTTGTCTTCTATGAGGACGTATATTTATGTAATATTTACATTAAAAAAACAAAACAAAATTTACATTGTTTTATTTTTAACAAACGTACATTACATTATTTAACAAATGGCACGTTGGACGGTGCGTCTAGACCAACAATGCAACTCTCTAGTTGCTCTTAATGCTTGTAAGATTTTGTACACTCCGTAGGCAAGAGTTCACAATCCGTCTAAACACAACTGTAACATCTGCTTTGTCATGTGAGTCGACTTTCCAATCTAGACCAACAATACAATTCTCTAGTTCTTAATGCTTGAGTCCAACAATGCAACTCTCTATTGCATTGCTGTGTGTACTATCTCAACTTTATATTCAACTACATCTCCTATTCAGAATATGTTGGTGTAACATATGGGTCACCTCGGAGTACGTTGCACGTTGGATACAATTACTTAGACAAAGTAAAAAAGTAAGACTCGTAGGCAAGAGTTCATAATCCGTCTAACGCCGACTCAAAGTCACACATTAACACAACTGTAACATCTGCAACGTACTCGGTCTAGACTTTGGTGGTGAGTTAAGATAAGGTGAGTTAAGAAGTATAGTACAATCAACACTATAGTCGTGGTGTCTGTCAGTGTCAGATAAGATTCTGAGTTAACTACATTACACCTCAACTCACTATTCAACTCTAACACAACTGTAACATCGGTCTAGACTTTGGTATGTAAGTTGAACTCTTGCCTACCTAACAGCGGAGTGTAGAGACTAACACAACTGTAACATCTGCAACGTACGCGTGATGTAATCTCTATTCAGAATATGTTGGTGTGTCACCTCAGAGCAGGTTGCACGTTGGACGGTGCGTCTAGACCAACAATGCAACTCTCTAGTTGCTCTTAATACTTGTAAGATTTTGTACACTCCGTAGGCAAGAGTTAACAATCCGTCTAAACACAACTGTAACATCTGCTTTGTCATGTGAGATGCAACTCTCTAGTTGCTCTTAATGCTTGAGTCCAACAATGCAACTATTCAGAACACTTATTATATCTTGGCATTCTTCATGGTTCTTTGTTTACTAGTTTCTGTCACTTTGATTTGGCATATGTCAATAACAATACCATCTTCGAATGATTTGGCATGTATCAATAGCAACCCCCCCCCGTATAGATAGCTTATGTTATCGAAAAGTCGCGCGTTGCTTCTTGGGATTTTTCGCGTGTGTCGTCAACGACACCACCCCTGACAGCTTACGTCACCGAAACGAGACTCGATCGTGCCGAATCCAATAATGGCAAGGTTTTGAGTGATTTGGCATGACTCGATAACAACACCCTTCCCCTGATAGCTTACGTCACAGATTTTGTTTAAAACAATGATTTGGCACGTGTCGATAACGGCGCTGATTGATAGCTCACGTCACAGCTTTCGCGCGTTGCTTCCTGTGTGATTAACACAACGCCCATGATTTGGCTTGTCACTTTGTCTCAGAGAATGCTGCAGATGTTGTGTGAATATGGGACTTTGTGTCAGTGGTAAACGTATTCTGAATACTATACGTGTTGTTGTTGCATGACTTAAACCCTCAAGAGTGCAACGTGCAACGTACTCCGAGGTGACCCATATGTTACACCAACAGATTCTGAATAGGAGATCAAGTTGAATATAAAGTTGAGATAGTACACACAGCAATGCAATAGAGAGTTGCATTGTTGGACTCAAGCATTAAGAACTAGAGAATTGTATTGTTGGTCTAGATTGGAAAGTCGACTCACATGACAAAGCAGATGTTACAGTTGTGTTTAGACGGATTGTGAACTCTTGCCTACGGAGTGTACAAAATCTTACAAGCATTAAGAGCAATCACATCGTCGGAGTGAAAGACGTATGATTACGTACGGAGATGAAGAAACCTTCGAAACAGATCCGTCAGATCAAGCAGGAGCTCTAGTATCCAGACCCACCTTGTCGATAACGGAGCTGACCCTCTATGAAGAACTTCTGTCAATGAAAGATACACAAGCGAGAGATGCGTTTGTTAGAAGCATCGTATCCAAAATCGTCTCAGAATTGGTCTACATTGCAGACAAAGTCACGCATTCACCAACGTCTCGAATGTAAAGAGAGGAGAGTGCATGATTCTGATAATAAACAGGCTTGTTATTATTTGTTTTAAATCTTAACTTTATCCTTAAATCCTAGCTAAAAAATTAAACCTTTGTTTTGGGAGGGATGCCAAAAAAACAAGAAGCATCGACCTCTAAACATGAGCGATTTAGGTAAATAAAATAATGGGGTCGAGCTTGAAGAAGCGTCACGTAGTAATTGTCTTATTACGGTTCTTCAGTGCAGAAAAAAAAATCTAAAAGAAAATAAAACTCAACAGCGGTTAAAATATTTATTACTGACACACAAGAAAGGAAGATGCGAGGACGACGCGACGCAACAACATTCTGAAAACGGTAAGTGATCGCTCTGTCTCGTTCAAGAAGCTTACATACAATTGTTTTCTCTGTCTTCAAGCAGTTACAATTTCAGATACAGATTCATTTAAACCCATGCTACAAAATTAACACTCAAACAACACCGGGAATATTAGTAGCAGTCAGAAGCGAATGACGATGTCCTTGTCACACGTTAGCGAATATGTGAGATAAACGGGTTTGGCTGTCACTGTGTCTCCGAATTGTTAGTGGCTGACAATCTCGACATCGAAGTGAAGAGTTATCAGAAACAGTTGAACCATCGCATACCACCAAGAAGAATAACAACAAAAGACAAACATGGAATTCGAGACTCAGGAAGACTCTGCTAGCAAAGTTGAAACGAACGACAACTTTATCATACCCGAGAACGAATTGTTGAATCGTGTTTTTAAACTGAAAGCGGATTCGTTGCACAAATTGAAAAACAGCCAGTCGAAGCTCTTGAGAGAAGTGGAACACTATGTCGCTTTCCGAAAAAGGAGTATCGATTAATTTAATCTGAAACGCTCCGTGTTGTTGAGGTATAGTCGTGTCGTTATAGGACGTTAGCGTATCGTCGTCGAAATAAAAATTCAATATGCAGAACCTGTTGTGTTTGTGAAGTACTTTGCTCTTCGAATTGGATTCGTCGATAACAAATGTGTTTATACTACTTCGCGTAGAACAGACGCCTGCAAATCTATCCAAAGTTGGATTTTATTACTTGGGTAATATTCCTTTTATATATTGATTCAACAATATTTTTGGCAATATTAATGATTCAACATTTATTACGTCTATTTTTCAACATTTACTACTTCTGTTATTACTCTTACAGGGGTGGGTGACAACGTGAGGTGCTATCATTGTGGTCTTTCGCTGAGAAACTGGCGTAAAGGCGATCCCTTAATACAACACATATACCACAATCCAGATTGTTACTTCATGCAGTTCACCAATGATCCTCTCTTCATCGAACAGATTAGTATTGAACAATTTCGTTCAATACACGCGTGTCAAACAACATATGTTACACGCGCTCGTTATTTATTTTAATTTGTTAATTCCAGGTGTTGGCACGTTTTTGTCCCAGTGATTATCTTACTTTTTAATTTTTCAGACATCGAGATGTGCGACACGGAGAGTATCGTTCGCAACCTGGGATCCGCATTCGTCTCTAAAACTGCCAAGAAGAAACCTCTGCGAATTGTACTCGAAAAACAACTGAAGGAATACAGGAAAATACTGTTAAGCGATGCCGCCACCGCCGCAATTGCTGCCAGAAAACCCTTAAGCGACAAAGCCCTGTTCACATATCTGTTGGACGTCACGCCGATTTCCAAAGACAAGGAGAAAGAAGAAGAAATGAAAAAAGTCGCAACGGCTATCAGGAACAAGGCATGTGCCGATACGCCCGACGAGCGCATGTACTCCATGGGAGAGTCCTACTACACGCTGCTGAATTGCACGGACACACGTGAGTTTGCCTATTTTTGTGTGATTTGCCTTTTTGCTTTTTCTTATCGAGTCTTTATTATCTCGATTTGCCTTTATTATCATTCTAACGATGACTGTTTTTCCATTCCAGTTCACGCAGGCGAAAAATAAAACATAAAGAGACTTCGAACCGTGTGAAGTCTAGACCGAGTACGTTGCATGTGTGACTCTGCGTTGGCGTTAGACGGATTGTGAACTCTTGCCTACCTAACAGCGGAGTGTACAAAATCTTACAAACATTAAGAGCAACGAGAGAGTTGCTCAGCGTGCAACCTACTGCAGACAAAGTCACGCATTCACCAATGAAATTTGTCTACAGTGTATTTCATTTACACTCTAAGGGGTACTATTATAAATTTAATTTTACTTTTTCAGGAGTTACTATTATAAATTCAATTTTGTGTTTTTCATGCGTCTCAGAATCGGTCGATATATAAGACAAAGTCAACCATTCGTGTGTTTTTCAGGGGGTACTATTATAAATTCATTTGAACTCTTGCCTATGAATATTTGAGGATAAGATGTAGAACTCTTGCCTACGTTGAGATAAGATTTTGAACTCTAGTGTTGTATATGTTATTGATCGAAGATAAAGTAGTCATCGTCACGTTAGACTTTGTCATGTGAGTCGACGTTCCAATCCAATCCAGTGACGGACGGAATTCTTCACACTTCGTGCACTAAAGGTTTGAATAGATTATTGAATTTATATTTACAGACCTTATTGAAGTTCAATCGCAGGCTAGACGCCAGGAGGCGTGAGTTCAGTTGTGTGTTCACATGTGAGCGACGTCTTACTTACTAAAGAGACTTCTCTTCTTGCTTGTTGACATTTGCATCTGCGTGATGTACTTTGATCCATGTCTGTCATTTTAGATCGTATTTAATTGTCATGTCGGTAAACGAACCCGAGCATATATATATATATATATATATATATATATATATAAATATATATATATATATACATATATATACATATACATATATATACATATATATATATATATATATATATATATATATATATATATATATATATATATATATATATATATATATATATTTTTTTTACAGCAAAGGAGACAGCTCAAGGGCACAAAAAAGTAAACATTAATAAAAAAAAAAGCCCGCTACTCGCTGCTCCTAAAAAGAATCCAAAGAGGTGGCCGAAAGATAAGTCAGCTTCGGGAGGAGAGGCGCCCCGACACCCTCCTCTTGAAAGAGTTCAAGTCGTAGGCAGGAGGAAATACAGATGAAGGAAGATTGTTCCAGAGTTTACCAGCGTGAGGGATGAAAGAGTGAAGATGCTGGTTAACTCTTGCATAAGGGGTTTGGACAGTATAGGGATGAGCATGAGTAGAAAGTCGAGTGCAGCGGGGCCGCGGGAGGGGGGGAGGCATGCAGTTAGCAAGTTCAGAAGAGCAGTCAGCGTGGAAATATCGATAGAAGATAGAAAGAGAGGCAACATTGCGGCGGAATTTAAGAGGTAGAAGACTATCAGTATGAGGAGGAGAGCTGATGAGACGAAGAGCCTTTGCCTCCACTCTGTCCAGAAGAGCTGTGTGAGTGGAGCCCCCCCACACATGAGATGCATACTCCATACGAGGGCGGACAAGGCCCCTGTATATGGACAGCAACTGTGCAGGGGAGAAGAACTGGCGGAGACGGTACAGAACGCTCAGCCTCGAGGAAGCTGATTTAGTAAGAGATGAGATATGAAGTTTCCAGTTGAGATTTTGAGTTAAGTATAGACCGAGGATGTTTAGTGTTGGGGAAGGTGATAGCTGGGTGTTGTCAAAGAATAGGGGATAGTTGTTTGGAAGATTGTGTCGAGTGGATAGGTGGAGAAACTGTGTTTTTGAGGCGTTGAAGGACACCAGGTTCTTCTTGCCCCAATCGGAAATAATAGTAAGGTCTGAGGCTAAGCGTTCTGCAGCCTCCAGCCTTGAGTCGTTAAGTTCCTGAAGGGTGGGTCTTCTATTAAAAGAAGTTGAATAATGCAGAGTGGAATCATCGGCGTAGGAATGGATAGGACAGTTCGTTTTGGAAAGAAGATCATCAATGAACAACAGAAAAAGAGTGGGAGATAGGACAGAACCCTGTGGGACACCACTGTTAATAGATTTAGGGGAAGAACAGTGACCGTCTACCACGGCAGAAATAGAACGGTCAGAAAGGAAACTGGAGATAAAGGCACAGAGAGAAGGATAGAAACCGTAGGAGGGTAGTTTAGAAAGCAAAGATTTGTGCCAGACCCTATCAAAAGCTTTTGATATGTCCAGCGCAATAGCAAAAGTTTCACCGAAACGGCTAAGAGAGGATGACCAAGAGTCAGTTAAGAAGGCTAGGAGATCACCAGTAGAACGCCACTTTCGGAACCCATACTGGCGATCAGATAGAAGGTCAGAAGTGGAAAGGTGCTTTTGAATCTTACGGTTAAGGATTGATTCAAAAGCTTTAGATAGACAAGAAAGTAAAGCAATAGGACGGTAGTTTGAGGGATTGGAGCGGTCACCCTTCTTAGGTACAGGCTGTGTGAAGGCATACTTCCAGCAAGAAGGAAAGGTAGATGTTGACAGGCAGAGGCGAAAGAGTTTGACCAGGCAGGGTGACAGCACGGAGGCACAGATTTTAAGGACAATAGGAGGCACTCCATCAGGTCCATAAGCCTTCTGAGGATTGAGGCCAGAGACGGCATAGAAAACATCATTTTGAAGAATCTTTATAACAGGCATAAAGGAGTCAGAGGGGGGATGAGTAGGAGGAATATGCCCAGAATCGTCCAGAGTGGAGTTTTTAGAAAAAGTTTGAGAGAAGACTTCAGCCTTAGAGATAGATGAGACGGCAGTGTTGCCGTCAGGACTGAGGAGTGGAGGGAAAGATGAAGAAGTGAAGTTGGAGGAGATGTTTTTGTCTAGATGCCAGAAGTCACGGGAAGAGTTAGAGAAAGCAAGGTTTTGACATTTTCTATTAATGAAAGAATTTTTGGTTAGTCGGAGAATAGATTTGGCACGATTTCGGGCAGAAATGTAAAGTTCATAATTAGCATTAGTTTGAAGGCTCTGGTATCTTTTGTGAGCTACCTCTCTATCATTGACAGCACGAGAACAAGCGTGATTAAACCAAGGCTTTTTAGCGTGAGGAGTAGAGAAAGAACGAGGAATGTATGCCTCCATTCCAGAGACAATCACCTCTGTGATGCGCTGAGCACACACAGAGGGGTCTCTATCCTGGAAGCAATAATCATTCCACGGGAAATCGGAAAAGTACATCCTCAGGTCGTCCCACCGAGCTGAAGCAAAATGCCAGAAGCATCGCCTCTTCGGTGGGTCCAGAGGATGTACAGGAGCGATAGGACAGGATGCAGAAATAAGATTGTGATCGGAGGAGCCCAACGGAGAGAACAGTTTGACAGAATAAGCAGAAGGGTTTGAGGTAAGGAAGAGGTCTAGAATGTTGGTGAAAGACCACACATGCAATTAAATAATTCAACCACACATGCAATAACATAATTCACGAGAAACTGCTCTTGACTCGTCATACGAAGCCGTACACGAAAACGAGAGCAATCTCTCAATTACAAAAGTAAACCCATATGGTAAAAATAATACACTGATATATTTTGTTTCATCTTTAATACACCAAGACATTTAAATTAACAAAACATCTCTAAATGTACGTAACAACGGCACAATGATATCTTTCAAATCGTTATTCAGAACCGATTCGTGACTGTCGTTCAATTTAGTTTCATTTTCTCGGTTGAGTGTGTATAGATTTGTTTGACGACGTCGTTCGATGATCCTGTTGACGCACACTATCGTTTTAACGACAACGGGATGATCGTTTCGAAGGATGCAATTGTTCGTGTCCGATGTTCTGTCGTTGACGAATGCTTTGAGATCGATTCTCACACACATCCATGACCGAGTTGACAAATGAAGTCAAATTGTACTGGTGAAAAATAAACAATAAATACGGACTTAACATTTTATTTTACTCATACTGTCCGATACATTCCCATTCAGTCTTTCATACGGAGACATTTTTTCATTTGCTTGATGATTGATTTTTTCATGCATGTCGAAGGTTTTGATCTGGCCTTACGAAACGAAAAAAAAAAATTAAAGATTACGTCAGCAACATATCCATCCAAGCATGCAACAAATCAAAAGAGGAACGGCGCAGAATCGGCTACGGGCAAACTGTCGAAGAAACAAACGTCATCGACACCAACGTGAAATATTTCCAGTGTGTGCTCAACCGGATATACGAATGCTTAATATGTGTTTCTTTTACTCCTAAAATAAAAATTGAACTGAAGTCACATCCTTCAGTGTTAACCGCGATTCGTGATTCAGTGTTAACCGTGATTCGTGATTCAGTGTTAACCGTGATTCCTTGATTTAGTGTTAACCGTGAAACCGTGATTCAGTGTTAACCGCGTCTCTGTGATACGGTGTTAACCGCGATACCGTGATTCAGTATTAACCGTGATTCCGTAATTCAGTGCTCACCGTGATTCCTCAATTTACTGTTAACCGTGATTCCGTGAATTAGTGTTCACCAAGTGTGTTGTGCAATCTTTATACGCCATCAAGGACTTTAACTGTAGTTGATATTACTTGAAGAGGTTGGACATCGCTCATCGGTAACTTCATCGTCGCTTCACTGCCTAGCAGACATCACCGCCGCTGTGGAACGCTAAGTGTCATAATTCTACTGCTTCCCGTACCTGTCACAGGGTAACAAAGTAAAGTATTTCAACAACAACACACACATTGTTTAAACATAAACCCGAGTGATACATTTACACACTTATTATAGCGAGTATTTTGTTTATTTTATTACTATAGTAAACGGTCGGATCACAACTCACTGTATTTTCTTGTTCATTACCAATCGTTCCTGAACCTCGCCCTATTTATTCCCAGGGGTATAATTACTCCCGGTACCGCCCGTTAAGTCTGAAATTTTCCGGGATTAATGAGGTCGGCTAATCTTTTCACCGGCACTCCCTCACCAAGACAGTCAGGTGTTCACACACCCGCCCATATCCTACAGCCACCGAGGGCTTAACGAAGGAAACCACCCGGCACTCCTTAAATAATCCTAATCAACACAGGTATTTCTATTTCTATTTTAATCACCTTCCCTACTCCTCCTTCTCCGCCCAAACCCATATTTCCTCCTCCGCCTCCTCCTTTAACTATTTCCTCCTCCTCTAACTATTTCCTCCTCCTCCTCCTCCTTTGTGTTCCTTTGTGTTCCTCTAACTAAACAAGACTCTCGACCGTCCAACTAATTACCCCCACGGGACTCGACCCGACCCCTACCTAACTCCTTCCAGGTGTTCAGTTGAGCTCCTTCCTGGTATTCAGCAAGCCACCCACGCGGTTTCTAAATATATCATAACTAAAGTTTCTTGCTACAGAAAAAAGAAAAGAAAAAAAAGAATTCTAACCATGCCCAAATATTTCACTTGCGGTAATTGTTCGCAGAAATTTGCCACGATCCACTTTCAACTCAGCGAGTCTAAATGTAAATATTGTGTCTTGGACTCGCGTATCCAAGCACTTAGCTCGATTAACGATGAGCTGAAACGCTCAAACGTACTGATATGGGAAGTTGTGACTTCTTTCCCCGCCCTTCCTACTCCAGCTTCCTCCTCCTCAAACTCATATTCTGACGTTCTGACCCAATTACATACCTCCTCCTCCTCCTCCTCTGCCTCGCCTGAACCCGCCTCCATCCTTACTATTCCTTCCGCCCCATCCACCTCCCTTGCTACCTCATCCACTCCCACTCCCTCTTCTCCCTCCACCACCCTTGACTCCTCCCCTATCCTCATCACCACTCCATCTTCCCCTTCCACCTCCAACACGATCTCCTCTGCCTCGCCTCAACCACCCCACTTCTCTGCAACCCCGGAACCCGCCGCCACCCCTACCATTCCAGAAGAAATCACAACGACTGTTGCTTAAATTACAGGCTCACGGAGTAGAGGGTAAAGTTTTTAACTGAGTCAAGGCGTGGCTTAGCAATAGGAAGCAAAGAGTGCAAATCAATGGTAAAAGATCTGACTGGGGATGTGTTACGAGTGGGGTCCCACAAGGAACGGTATTAGGTCCACTTTTGTTTATTATTTATATCAATGACTTAGACACAGGAATTAGTAGTGATGTTAGTAAATTTGCAGATGATAACAAGATCGGTAGAGTAATTGAGTCGGATCAGGACGCTAGTATTCTCCAAGGTGAACTCAACAGATTATATGACTGGGCGGATAAATGGCAGATGGAGTTCAATGTAGGGAAGTGTAGTATTCTGAGTGTAGGTAGGAACAACCCCTCGCATAACTATTGCTTAAATGACACTCTCATAAGTAGGTCTGGGTGCGAGAGGGATTTAGGGGTCTTAGTGAGCTCTGATCTCCGTCCAAGGGCACAATGCATTCAAGCTAGAAATCGAGCTAATAGGGTACTGGGATTTATTTCAAGGAGCGTAAGCAACAGAAGCCCAGAAGTCTTCCTCAAACTATATTTAGCATTAGTTAGACCTCATCTTGACTATGCGGTTCAGTTCTGGTCACCCTACTATAGAATGGATATCAAAATGTTAGAATCGGTGCAGAGGAGGATGACTAAGATGATTCAGGGGTTGAGAAACTTGCCATACGAGGAAAGACTCAAACAGTTAAACTTGCATTCTCTAGAAAGGCGAAGGGTGCGTGGAGACATGAACGAGGTTTATAAATGGATGAAGGGCTTTAATAAGGGAGACATTCATAAGGTTTTGTTGGTAAGAGAACCGGGTAGGACACGAAGTAACGGGTTTAAACTGGATAAATTCAGATTCAACAGGGACATAGGCAAAAATTGGTTTACTAACAGGGTGGTGGATGAGTGGAATAGGCTTAGCAGTCATGTGGTGAGTGCCAATACAATTGTCACATTCAAAAATAGACTAGATAAATTCATGGACAGCGATATTAGGTGGGGTTAGATACACGGGAGCTTAGGGTCAAAGGAGCTGCCTCGTACAGGCCTACCGGCCTCTTGCAGACTCCTGCGTTCTTATGTTCTTATGTTCTTATTCTACCAGCTGTCACTTGTACGAACCAGACGCTGTTTCCTGGTATTGGCAAACTAGCTACTAGAGTCAATTTAGTTGGAGACAGTGTGGTGAGAGGCTAACTTACGGAGTTGTGTGGTCGGAATACGTTGACACGGCAGCGTTTCTGTATCCCCGGAGCCAAACTGGACGATATTGAATCAGCTGTCGATGCAGTTTCAGTAAATGCGAAGGACGACACAGTGTATCTGATCCATGCGGGAACCAACGACCTTCAGTCAACTCAAATTCAGGACCTGTTAGCAAAATACCGTCAAGCCATTCGGAAATACAAGACCAAGTCCCCTCACATCATCGTCTCTGGAATTCTACCGAGAGTCAATACGTTCGCCGGATACAACAACAGTAAAGCGTACGGCGTCAACACTAATCTAAAGCAGTTATGCAACGATGAAGGAGTAGGGTTCACGAACGCATGGCATCACTTCAACCAGCGCCCAGATTTGTTTTGGGATGACGGACTCCACTTGAACGAGGTTGGTTTGGCGCGGCTAGGAAGGCTCCTGAACGATGCAGTTGAAAGCTTCTCGAAAAGCTATTCAAAAAACTGGAGGCGAGGGCAAGGCAAAGGCAACCCTTGATCAACCGAACCGTAGCGTCGATGCGGCTTGCAAGAAACTGTGTAACCAACGACGCCTCCGACAAGCGAACTCATTCAACACGACGCGGCCAAACCAGTAGTCACATTTCCATTTTGTACAAATGCACGCAGTCTATTACCCAAAAGGACGAAATTAGGGCGTATATTGCAACTGAGAAACCAGATGTGGTAGCCACAGAGACTTGGGCCAACTCTGCACATCTAGTATCTGAACTGTCATTTCCGGGTACGAAAGCTTCCAAAAAATCGAATGCACAAGAAAGGAGGAGGAGTAATTTGCTACGTAAAAGTACGCTCCTGCCATAAAATAGACAAACAGGACGCAGAGAATTACGACTCCGTCTATGTGGAAATAACTGCGAATAATAAGAAACTAACACTTGCGACCGTATACAGGCCTCCAAAACAACAGGCAGCCGATGACACTGCCCTGTACGAAGAGCTTCACTCTTTAACACAAAGTAAAGAAGCAATAATAATTGGGGACTTTAATTGCCCTAACATTGACTGGGGACAATTGACTGGAGATCAAGAGGGTAACAGGCTTATAGAAATGGTGGAGGATTCGTTCCTCACTCAAGTTGTAACTCAACCAACAAGAGAAAACAATCTGCTGGATCTGGTATTAGTAAGCGACCCCGACCTCATTCGCGACTGTGAAGTTGGTGAAAAAATTAACGGTTGCGATCACCACTTAATCCGTTTCAATGTCAACATAAGTCACAAACTCGTAGACAATCCGTCAGTGATACCAGACTACAAAAAAGCAAATTTCAACCTAGCCCGTGAGCTGCTTCCTCTGCGACCTGGGACCAACTTCACCTAACCGACAATACAATCGACAACGTGTGGAACAACTTCAAAGATAAGCTTTTGGGAGTAGAAAAGGCTGCAGTGCCGACGAAACCCAGGCGAGTAAATGGTGCCGTAGATCCACCGTGGATGACCAGAGAAATAAAAAGGGCGGTAAACTTAAAAAAAAGGAATTATAACCTAATGAAAGAGAATGACACGGCCGAAGCCCGTACTCAGTACCACAACAGCCTCAGAGCTTGTCGCACCCTTATTCGGAGTAGTAAACGCAACTACGAAAAACAAATAGCGCGTGACATCAAGACAAACTCAAAAAAATTATTCACATACATCAGATCGAAAAAGAAAGTAAAATCCAATATTGGTCCCCTGACAGACGAGACTGGAGCTGCAACTCAGGACAGTAAACAGATGGCCAGAATCCTCAACAGTAACTTCGCATCCGTATTCACAGTCGAGAACATTGTAACCATGCCCGAGAACCCTGACCCGCCGAGGGGAATCACGCCCCTGAAAATTGACTCAATATGCGACCAAGAAGTGAAAGAGTATTTGGATAAACTCGACATGAACAAGTCAACAGGACCTGATGGATTGTCCCCGCGGTTATTAAAAGAGCTTAAACAACAAAAACTTCAGCCACTCACTAACATATTCAACCAGTCTGTTCAATTGAAAAAGGTCCCGGAAGACTGGAAGATGGCGAACGTAACACCAATTTTCAAAAAAGGAGACAAAAGCGTTGCATTAAACTACAGGCCCATAAGTTTGACATCAATGGCAGGAAAAATACTCGAAAAGATTATTAGAGACAAACTTGTTAAGTTTTTAGAAGGCAATAATGTAATCTCCGACACCCAGCATGGCTTCAGAAATAAGCGCTCCTGCCTAACGAATTTATTAGACTTCTTCCAAGGCATATATAAGAGCTGGGATGCCCACATCCCCAGTGATGTTATATACCTGGACTTTCAGAAAGCCTTCGACAAAGTACCGCACGAGCGACTCCTTAAGAAACTGCACTCGGCGGGCATTGGAGCCAATCTGATCGCGTGGATAAGAGATTGGCTCACCGACAGAAAACAACGAGTACTACTCAACGGACAGCCTTCCGATTGGCTTCCAGTCACTAGTGGAGTGCCTCAAGGGTCAGTGCTGGGACCCATTCTCTTCATCATATATATCAACGACCTCGAATCAGGACTGAAATCCACAATATCGAAATTTGCTGATGACACTAAGGTGGGGGGAAAGGCCCTCACAAAGACCGACTGCGAAATCATTCAGAAAGACCTCAATCACATTATCAAATGGTCGGAAAAATGGCAAATGTTCTTTAATGTTGACAAATGCAAAGCCATGCACATTGGGTCCAGAAATAGTAACCACACATTCATCATGAATGGGAGACCTCTGCAAGCGATGCAGGAGGAAAAGGATCTTGGAGTCACTATCAACAGTGACCTGAAACACGCGAATCACTGTAAAAAAGCATACAACAAAGCCAACACTATGCTCGGGTTCATAGTGAGGAACTTCGAGTGTAAAACGCCAGACGTGATGCTATCCTTGTATAATTCCATGGTAAGACCGCACCTCGAGTATGCAGTACAGTTCTTGTCTCCTAATGTTTTTTTTTTTTTTTTTTTTTTTTTTTTACAGCAAAGGAGACAGTTCAAGGGCACACAAAAAGCAAACATTAATAAAAAAAAGCCCGCTACTCACTGCTCCTAAAAATAATCCAAAGAGGTGGCCGAGAGATAGGTCAGTTTCGGGAGGAGAGGTGTCCTGATACCCTCCTCTTGAAAGAGTTTAAGTCGTAGGCAGGAGGAAATACAGATGAAGGAAGAGTGTTCCAGAGTTTACCAGCGTGAGGGATGAAAGAGTGAAGATGCTGGTTAACTCTTGCATAAGGGGTTTGGACAGTATAGGGATGAGCATGAGTAGAAAGTCGAGTGCAGCGGGGCCGCGGGAGGGGGGGAGGCATGCAGTTAGCAAGTTCAGAAGAGCAGTCAGCGTGGAAATATCGATAGAAGATAGAAAGAGAGGCAACATTGCGGCGGAATTTAAGAGGTAGAAGACTATCAGTATGAGGAGGAGAGCTGATGAGACGAAGAGCCTTAGCCTCCACTCTGTCCAGAAGAGCTGTGTGAGTGGAGCTCCCCCACACATGAGATGCATACTCCATACGAGGGCGGACAAGGCCCCTGTATATGGACAGCAACTGTGCAGGGGAGAAGAACTGGCGGAGACGGTACAGAACGCCCAGCCTCGAGGAAGCTGATTTAGTAAGAGATGAGATATGAAGTTTCCAGTTGAGATTTTGAGTTAAAGATAGACCGAGAATGTTTAGTGTTGAGGAAGGTGATAGCTGGGTGTTGTCAAAGAATAGGGGATAGTTGTTTGGAAGATTGTGTCGAGTGGATAGGTGGAGAAACTGTGTTTTTGAGGCGTTGAAGGACACCAGGTTCTTCTTGCCCCAATCGGAAATAATAGTAAGGTCTGAGGCTAAGCGTTCTGCAGCCTCCAGCCTTGAGTCGTTAAGTTCCTGAAGGGTGGGTCTTCTATTAAAAGAAGTTGAATAATGCAGAGTGAAATCATTGGCGTAGGAATGGATAGGACAGCTCGTTTTGAAAGAAGATCATCAATGAACAACAGAAAAAGAGTGGGAGATAGGACAGAACCCTGTGGGACACCACTGTTAATAGATTTAGGGGAAGAACAGTGACCGTCTACCACGGCAGAAATAGAGCGGTCAGAAAGGAAACTGGAGATAAAGGTACAGAGAGGAGGATAGAAACCGTAGGAGGGTAGTTTAGAAAGCAAAGATTTGTGCCAGACCCTATCAAAAGCTTTTGATATGTCCAGCGCAATAGCAAAAGTTTCACCGAAACGGCTAAAAGAGGATGACCAAGAGTCAGTTAAGAAGGCTAGGAGATCACCAGTAGAACGCCCCTTGCGGAACCCATACTGGCGATCAGATAGAAGGTCAGAAGTGGAAAGGTGCTTTTGAATCTTCCGGTTAAGATTGATTCAAAAGCTTTAGATAGACAAGAAAGTAAAGCAATAGGACGGTAGTTTGAGGGATTGGAGCGGTCACCCTTCTTAGGTACAGGCTGTATGAATGCATACTTCCAGCAAGAAGGAAAGGTAGATGTTGACAGGCAGAGGCGAAAGAGTTTGACCAGGCAGGGTGACAGCACGGAGGCACAGTTTTTAAGGACAATAGGAGGCACTCCATCAGGTCCATAAGCCTTCTGAGGATTGAGGCCAGAGAGGGCATAGAAAACATCATTTTGAAGAATCTTTATAACAGGCATAAAGGAGTCAGAGGGGGGATGAGTAGGAGGAATATGCCCAGAATCGTCCAGAGTGGAGTTTTTAGAAAAAGTTTGAGAGAAGAGTTCAGCCTTAGAGATAGATGAGACGGCAGTGTTGCCGTTAGGACTGAGGAGTGGAGGGAAAGATGAAGAAGTGAAGTTGGAGGAGATGTTTTTGGCTAGATGCCAGAAGTCACGGGAAGAGTTAGAGAAAGCAAGGTTTTGACATTTTCTATTAATGAAAGAATTTTAGGTTAGTCGGAGAATAGATTTGGCACGATTTCGGGCAGAAATGTAAAGTTCATAATTAGCATTAGTTTGAAGGCTCTGGTACCTTTTGTGAGCTACCTCTCTATCATTGACAGCACGAGAACAAGCGTGATTAAACCAAGGCTTTTTTGCGTGAGGAGTAGAGAAAGAACGAGGAATGTATGCCTCCATTCCAGAGACAATCACCTTTGTGATGCGCTGAGCACACACAGAGGGGTCTCTATCCTGGAAGCAATAATCATTCCACGGGAAATCGGAAAAGTACATCCTCTGGTCGTCCCACCGAGCTGAAGCAGAATGCCAGAAGCATCGCCTCTTCGGTGGGTCCAGAGGGTGTACAGGAGCGATAGGACAGGATGCAGAAATAAGATTGTGATCGGAGGAGCCCAACGGAGAGAACAGTTTGACAGAATAAGCAGAAGGGTTTGAGGTAAGGAAGAGGTCTAGAATGTTGGCCCGATCTCCAAGACGGTCGGGAATACGTGTAGGGTGCTGGACCAACTGCTCTAGGTCGTTGAGGATAGCAAAGTTGTAGGCTTGTTCACCAGGATGGTCAGTGAAAGAGGATGAAAGCCAAAGCTGGTGGTGAACATTGAAATCTCCTAGGATGGAGATTTCAGCGAAGGGAGAGTGGGTCAAGATGTGCTCCACTTTAGAATTCAAATAGTCAAAGAATTTTACATAGTTGGTAGAGTTAGGTGAGAGATAAACAGCACAGATGTATTTAGTAATAGAATGACAGTGAAGTCTTAACCAGATGGTGGAAAATTCAGAAGAGTCAAGGTCGTGGGCACGAGAGCAAGTGATGTCGTTGCGCACGTAGGCGCAACATCCAGCTTTGGATTGAAATTTAGGATAGAGATAGTAGGAGGGAGCAGAGTAGAGATTGCTGTCAGTAGCCTCAGAAACCTGTGTTTCGGTAAGGAAGAGAAAGTGAGGCTTAGAGGAGGAGAGATGATGTTCCACAGAATGAAAATTAGAGCGAAGACCGCGAATGTTGCAGAAATTGAGAAGAAAGAGGTTCGAGGAGTTATCAAGACACCTCTCGGGTCGGCAGCCAGAAGGGGAGTCCTCCTGGGGAATGTGGTCCCCCAGTCGGGGACTCCGAGGCTTGGTGTATGTGCGCCATTTTGAGATTTTAATTTTGGGAAAAGGTGTATATGATGTGTGAATGTAGTGTGGTGTGGATAATGAGAGGATCTGTCTTTAGAGAGCATGCTGAACTACTCTCCGGTGTTAGTGAGACAATAGGGAAACGGTTAGTGAGGACATGGGAAGGGTCTTTGGAGGGCCTCAGCTCCCTTCTCACCTCCCATATATACCTCACCGGGAGTGGCTTGCGCCCGTTCGGTAGGTGTCTTCCTACCTACCCCAGCCAAAGGATATTGATTTACTGGAAAGGATTCAA